>NC_056435.1:51405937-51705937 GCF_018296145.1 Oncorhynchus tshawytscha
TCACCTTATCTCCCCACCTGCAACCTTTACAAACAATCCCTCTGTTCAAAATGGTGGTAGACAAGCCTTGGTATACTCTCATAATGTGCTATAGCCTATTGTTCAGGAAATTGCCTGACCTACAGACAGAGGATTGATCAGAAATGGATCTGATGGTAGGTCTGTTCTTGCAATTATAGCTACACGTTTAGTCTTTTCTGGCATTGTTTTATTTTTATTGTGCTCTGTCATTTGTAGCCCAGAGGCAGCCTTGTATGTTTAAATGCACACTGACATGAAAGTTTGTGCCCCCCCCTCCTCCTCCTAAGGCCCCTTCAGAATTAGTCTCATTGGATATGGGTGGATATGTCATGCCCTGGTCAAAGTATTTTGTGTTTATCTTTATGTATTTGGTCAGGCCAGGGTGTGGCATGGGGTTTTTGTAATTGTGGTGTGTTTGTCTTGGGGTTTTGGTGGTGGTATTGGGATTGTAGCTTAGTGGGTTATCTAGCAAAGTCTATGGCTGTCTGGAGTGGTTCTCAATCAGAGGCAGATGCTTATCGTTGTCTCTGATTGGGAACCATATTTAGGCAGCCATATTCTTTGAGTTTGTCGTGGGTGATTGTCCTTAGTGTCCTATGTGTACTCTCGGTTAGTTTGCACTAGATAGGCTGTTTCGGTTTCGATTCCGTTTATTGTTTTGTGTAGTGTTCGTGTTTCTTTGTTTGATTAAACATGAATCTAAATCGACACGCTGCAGTTTGGTCCGACTCTCCTTCATCACCACTAGAAAACCGTAACAGGATAACACAAATACACACCACACACACACACACCCTCCTTTCCTAGTTTTATTGAGAGGGTTACACAGTATGACTCTGATATATAAACATTTTCCCCCAAAATAGCCGTTAATATATTACTCTAGCTGCACCACCTATCGCACCTTCACAAAAAAACATAAAGGCATGACTGAAGGACAAACAGACTTGTGAACATAATCCCTAGCTGTGTATTGCCACTTTCCATGTTCTCTGTTGTTTGTAGCTTGTGAGCTTTGTAAACACTTTGTTGCTTTTATATATTTTGTTTTGTTGCTTTTTGCGCTATTGCTCTGTCTGCCTGCTTGCTACGTGTTGCTTGTCCTATGTTGCTCTGCATGTGCTCACTGCTCATTGTTTGTCTGTATTGTTATTCTAATTGTTTTTAATAACCTGCCCAGGGACTGCAGTTTCACTTTTATTGAAACGTTGATTAACGTGCACTGTCCCTGTAAAAATTAACTCAATAAAGTAAAGTAAAATAGCCTATAGCTCTCCTACAGCAACTTTACTTCCCCCTCTCTCTCCTGCTCTCCTGTCCGAGCCAATATGTTTTCTGAGCTGCTTTTTGGCACGGGGAACAGAGAGCTGTGTTGGCATTGCCCGCACTGTGGCCCTGGTGCCAACACTTCTGCCGGGTACTGGAGCCTTCAGCCCTCATCCTGATGATGGCCCCAGATGTAGAGTTGCTGCCCAGCCTGGCTCCTCCAGGTGTTGCTTCATAGCCTGGTGTCACTCTGAGCCAACTCCCTCTGCCACACTGGTTGGCACAAACCACGCTTCTCTCCTTCGGTCCCTTTCTTTATTTCTCTCTCACCCCCCCCCCTCTCTCTCTCATCAACCATGGTGAAATGCTTCAGCTACACTCATCTGGGTGGAAGGAGTGTGTAGAGTGTCACATTTGAACTACACAATGATAAGTTGTGAATAGTGACGCAGAGAAAATACGACAGATACTCTTCTCCAAGAGCTTTAATAAGGCTCTCTACAAAGCACAACAAAATGACAACGTGAATGCTGCTACATGCCATGTTATACAGTAAAGTTCTACATATAAACTCCTCCATGAAACCCAAATTCACAATGCTGTGGGGTGATGAACCTCTTAAAATTTTCCCACAGGAAAACACCAATGTGCTTTTTCCCAAATGCTACTCTATTCCCATTATATACAGTGCCTTCAGAAAGTATTAATACCCCATGACTTATTCCACATTTAGTTGTTTTACAGCCTGAAGTCAAAATGGATTAAATATATATATATATTTTTACACACAATACCTCATAATGACAAAAAGTTTTAAATTACAGCTTTGAGTCATCTTGGGTATGTCTGTATCAGCTTTGCATATCTGGATTTGGGGATTTTCTCCCAGTCAGCTCTGTTAATTTAGATGGGGAGTGCCGGTAAACAGCAATCTTCAAGTCTTTCCACAGATTTTCAATGGGATTCAAGTTTGGGCTTTCTTTCACATTCTTGTTCTGAAGCCCTTCCAGCATTGCTTTGGCTGTATGCTTTGGGTCATTGTCTGTTGGAATGTAAAATCTTCACCCCAGTCTAAGGTCGTTTGCACTATGAAGCAGGTTCTTATCAAGGATTGGTCTGTATTTGGCTCCATTCATTGTTCTCTCTATCCTTACCAGTCTCCCAGTCCCTGCCACTGAAAAGCATCCCCATAGTATGATGCTGCCACCAGCATGCTTCACGGTAGGGATAATGTAAGACGAGTGATGAGCTGTGCTTTGTTTTCTCCAGATATAGCACTTTGCATTCAGGGAAAATAAATATTACTATGTCTCATCAGACCACTAAATATTTTGTCTTTTGCTCTGAGTCTTTCACATGCCTGTTTGCAAACTCCAGGTGTGCTGTCATGTGCCTTTTTCTCAGGACTGGCTTCCGGCAGGCCACCCTCCCATAAAGTCCAGATTGGTGAAGTACGGTAGAGACTGTTGCCAAGGAACTCTATTGTTCTGTCAGATTGGCCACTGGGTTCCTGGTCACCTCCAGGTTGCTCAGTTTGGTCTGATGGAACACTACACAAAATTAACATTGTTTTCTTACCTGTAGTACCATCTTTGTGACCTGAGTCACAGTCTATCCCATAATAGTATTGTTTTAGCTCTGTGATTCATTATCCCACCAAAAGCTAATGTAATAGTGGGGAACTAGTGGTGCTGCAATTAGGTTTGTCTTCAACAGCAGGGGTGGGGGTGGAGGGTTGTGTTTGTTTCCATCTCACACCTGCATTTTTAATTACTGTCCGTTGTCTATTTTTATTTAAAAACATTTCACTACTATTATGGATTTCTATTTCAGAGAGAGCAATGTGTGACTTTGCAAACCTGAGCAAAGTTGAGCTTCTTGTTGTTTCATACATGTTCATATTGCAGCCTATGCAACTAGAAAAACGTAAGTATGTAAAGCCATAGAGTGCCTCTGGTAAGGTTTTGGATCAATCTTTCCAACTTATCACACATGCTATTCAGGACACTAATTTTAAGTGAGCTGGCCTGCCCACAAAGCTGGCCTGCCACACTGAGTAATTTGGTATTCTGTCTGTTCGTCCTTCCGTTAGTCTTTTTAGCTGTCTGTCAGTTTGCGTTAGGCCAATCCCAGCGCTCTTCTCTCATGTGAGAATGACTGTGTTCATCTATCTCTCTCTCATCCTTGCTCTCATCACGTTGAATTAAAAGGCAATCCTCAGTCAGTCTCTCTATGTTTGTCCCTCTTTTACCGTCCGTCCCTCCGTCCCTCTTTTACCGTCCATCCGTCCGTCCGTCCCATCATCTGTCCTAGATGGCTCTGCTATATGGAAAATATTCCTCTGTCAGTCTTTCCCCGCCACCAGTCTCTTTGCCTCAGTCTTTGTGTCTGTCCATTTGTCAGTGCGTCCGTCCCACCGTCTGTCTGTCTGTCCCCCCATCCGTCTGTCCTATATGGCCCTGCCACCCTATGCACCATGTTGTAGACTGGAGATGATGCTCTCATTCAGGGTGCTCATCAGAGTTCCAGACTCCCTGTGTGAGGAAAGTATCAGTCATTAAAACCTCTTAGAGCTACCCCCTATTTTTTTCAATTTCCGCCTGAAGACATACCCAAATCCAACAGCCTGTAGCTCAGGCACAGAACCAAGGATATGCATATTCTTGGTACCATTTGAAAGAAAACACTCTGAAGTTTGTGTAAATGTGAATTGAATGTAGGAGAATATAACAAAATAGATCTGGTTTAGATAATACAATGAAAAAAAACATGTTTTCTTTTTCTTTTTCTTTTTGTATCATCATCTTTAAAATGAACAAGATAAAACAAACATTCAGATAGGATGATGGGGACAATTTCAGTGAAAAATATAAGAGGGCAACAGTACTTGTGCAAAGATTCAGAATGATAACTTCCAAAATGAGTGTGCTGCATGACATTTATCATGAAGTCACCCAGGGGTCCCACACAAGTAGCCCAAATGTACCCAAGTGGCCAAATTGGTGAAGGTATACATTTTGAAACAAATAACTATATGCAAAATACCAAAATGGTATTCGAAAATGTTTGAAAAAAATATGAAGAAAAAAATATATACATTTACAAAATAACATGGGTAACTATTTACACACTTTCAACATTTGGAAGACCCTCAGTCCTCTATCAAATCAAATGTATTTATATAGCCCTTTGTACATCAGCTAATATCTCAAAGTGCTGTACAGAAACCCAGCCTAAATCCCCAAACAGCAAGCAATGCAGGTGTAGAAGCACAGTGGCTAGGAAAAACTCCCTAGAAAGGCCAAAACCTAGGAAGAAACCTAGAGAGGAACCAGGCTATGAGGGGTGGCCAGTCCTCTTCTGGCTGTGCCGGGTGGAGATTATAACAGAACATGGCCGAGATTTTCAAACGTTCATAGATGACCAGCAGGGTCAAATAATAATAATCGCAGTAGTTGTAGAGGATGCAACAGGACAGCACCTCATGAATAAATATGAACAGTTTAGGGTTCCATAGCCACAGGCAGAACAGTTGAATCTGGAACAGCAGCAAGGCCAGGTGGACTGGGGACAGCAAGGAGTCATCATGCCAGGTAGTCCTGACGCATGGTCCTAGGGCTCAGGTCCTCCGAGAGAGAGAAAGAAAGAGAGAATTAGAGAGAGCATACTTAAATTCACACAGGACACCGGATAAGACAGAAGAAGTACTCCAGATATAACAAACTGACCCTAGCCCCCGACACATAAACTACCGCAGCATAAATACTGGAGGCTGAGACAGGAGGGGTCAGGAGACACTGTGGCTCCTTCCGATGAGAACCCCGGACAGGGCCAAACAGGCAGGATATAACCCCACCCACTTTGCCAAAGCTCTACACAATATTGTGCTGCTGATGCCAGGTGCCATAGCAGTCTCTTTCTGCTGTAAAGCAGAGGGTCACCAAGCATGTGGCGCGGGTGATGGGGGACTTCATTTTGCAAAGAACACAGCGACGCCTCCATGCTGTGTCCTTTTGGCCCTGAGGCACATCCATGCCTGCAGAAATAAATTTGGGCAGATGAACACCACTTGTGGCAGGAGCTGGATAAACCAGCTTCAGTGGGGGATGGACACCTTGGCCCTGGGGGCTGCCATTCAGAGTCAGTGTCACTGTGAAAGAAAATGTTCAGTTAGAATAGGTTCACATATGAGCCCTGTATTAACAGGTATAATAAACAGATATATATACAGAGTACAGGGAACATAAGTGTAGAAAAATCCCATTGAGTTGGTGGAATAATCCTTTAACCCCTAGCGACGAGCAATCCCGTATCCGGGAGCGTAATCATAGCCTCAAGTGCATTACCATAACGCACTGTTTCCTATTCATGAAAATCGCAAATGAAATTAAATAAATATATTGAAACACAAGCTTAGCCTTTTAACAACACTGTCATCTCAGATTTTCAAAATATGCGTTACAGCCAATGCTAGACAAGCATTTGTGTAAGTTTAGCATGGCATAATGCTATGCTAGGCTGTGCTGGCAGCAGGCAACATTTTCACAAAAATAAGAAAAGCAACCAAATTAAATCATTTACCTTTGAAGAACTTCAGATGCTTTCACTCAGGAGACTCCCAGTTAGATAGCAAATGTTCCTTTTTTCCAAAAAGAATATTTTTGTAGGCGAAAAACTGCTTGGCTGAGAAATCGACCGCAAATACTTCAACTATAACGGCAAACTTTTTTCAAAATTTGCTCCATAATATTGACAGAAACACGGCAAACATTGTTTAGGATCCATCCTCAAAGTGTTTTTAACATATGTATTCAATGATATATCCGTGGAGGCAGTTGGTTTCTCATAAGAAACTATTGGAAAAATGGCTACCTCAGTATTTTACGCAGCGTTTTCTCTGGGAGACACCATGAGTCCACTTGCCCTATATGGTCTCTTACAGCCATTCTCCAATGGAAATGCCTAAAAATACGTCACAATGCTGCAGACACCTTGGGGAAAACATAAGCTGACTCCTAGCTCCTTCACAGCCATATAAGGAGTCATTGGCATGAGGCTGTTTCAAAAATACGGCACTTCACTTCCTGATTGGTTTTTTATCTGGGTTTCGCCTGTAACATCAGTTCTGTGGCACTCACAGACAATATCTTTGCAGTTTTGGAAACGTCAGAGTGTTTTCTTTCCAAAGCTGTAAATTACATGCATAGTCGACCATCTTTTCGTGACAACATATATTGTTTAAAAAGGGAACGTTTTTCATCCAAAAATTAAAATAGCGCCCCCTATATCCAAGAAGTTAATTCATTGCCATTTACTCAGCTGGGCCATGGGCGCTTTAATTAGGTCAGGTGGAAATGTCTGACAGATCTCAACTCCATAAAAGGAGGAAATTGCCATTGCCTGATCTGACTGCTTTCTCTTCCTTAACTCCATCTGATCCAGAAGTTCTGTGCGTCCATACATCCACGAATTCCTGGCTCAGTCTCATCCATTCCTCTGTCACCTGACACGTGACCACCTGTTCACCTTCACTGTCAGTCATGCTACATGTCCAGCTACCCACACAGATTCCACTAATCTTTCAATGAGGTTGAATATATTATGACAGACCAGCTAGATCTACTGTCTTTATTATATTACAACAGACCAGCTGTATCTACTGTCTCCATTTCACTTTGGCCATTGTTGTGGGCCTGCCCTCCCCTCAATAGCCTCAAATAGGCTATTTCATGTGGGTTGGGGCGGCAGACACACGCATCTCACATTTCATGACATTGCATGTTTATATATTGTTTCTAAAATGTAATAAAATAAAAAAATCACAAGTAATATTTTATATTATTAATTTCAAACAAGGGCATTAGCATGAGAAGAACTTACCAGTCCAAAACGATGTCCTCTCCAGTTCAAAAAATATTCCTCCACTTGGGAATCGCTAAATGAATCGTCCTACAACAATCTCTGTCTCACTTTCCCAATCGATTTATTCTAAAATTGTGTGTACATCTGTATATCTAGACTTAGATTTAGCTTTCCCTGACTTAGTCGCCATAATGATTGATATATAAACAGCTGAATATGCGAAACAATGCTGTGCGTAATATGTGTTGCTCCTTCTGGTATGAAACTTCAATAGTGAATTACTCTCTTTACGCCTGAGCTTACTACATGGGTTGGTCTTGCAACACATAAACATGACCTATTGCCGTTTACCTCAGCTCATTGGCTATCTACCCAGCTAGATTTCAAGACGATCAGTGGTCATTGGGTTAAAATACAGTCAATCAACGGTGCACAATGATGTCATTACTTGTTGTCTTCCAATCGGTTTCTTTCAGTCAATACATCCCGCGAAATGACCCATCAGGTTTGATTGTGCTACAAACAAACCAGTTGATTGCAGTGAAACCAAACATGACTGGAAAAGTCACGTTCTCTGTGGGTTATTTATCTGGAATGTGTCGTCGAAAATGGAATGAGACGGAATTCACGACACAAGCGGTTCACAAAATGTTTCGTGTTAGGCTATAAAAACGGATTTTATCAAACAAAAGATCCTTCATTGTGTAACAATGAGCATTGGGATTGCAAACAGACGAAGATCGTCAAAGGTAAACAATTTATTTTATTGCAGTTTGTGATTATGTTACACCTGTGCTGGTTGAAATAGTTTTTTTTATGGGGCTCTACACTCAGATAATCGCATCGTATTCTTTCGCAGTAAATCCTTTTAAAATCTGACAACGCAATTGGATTAGCAAGATTCTAGGCTTTCGATACCTGTGAGACACTTGTATTTACATGAATGTTTAATATGACTATTTATGTAGCGATCACCGTATGTTGTGGAATTTCAGCCCGCTACCGGGTTCTGTGCTCAGAGAGGTTAACCTCTAGTGACACCCCATCCCGTGAACGGGACCGTTGTCATCATCTGACACTAATTAGCATAACGCAACGGACATAAATATTACTCAAAAATATTCCTATTCATGAAAATCACAAGTGAAATATATTGAGACACAGCTTAGCCTTTTGTTAATCACCCTGTCATCTCAGATTTTCAAAATATCCTTTACAGCCAAAGCTAGACAAGCATTTGTGTAAGTTTATCGATAGCCTAGCATAGCATTTTGTCCAGCTAGCAGCAGGTAACTTGGTCACGGAATACAGAAAAGCAATCAAATTAAATAATTTACCTTTGATGAACTTGGGATGTTTTCACTCACGAGACTCCCAGTTAGATAGCAAATGTTCCTTTTTTTGTTCTTCACGTTTGGCTGAGAAATCGCCCTGAAATTGCAGTCACGAAAACGGCGAAAAATATTCCAAATTAGCTCCATAATATCGACAGAAACATGGCAAACACTGTTTATAATCAATCCTCAAGGTGTTTTTCAAATATCTATTCGATAATATATCCATCGGGACAATTCGTTTTTCAGTAGGACCGATTGGAGTAATGGCTACCTCTGTATTTTACGTGAGAATCTCTCTGGGAGCATCAGGTGACCACTTGCGCAATGTAGCCGCCTACGGGTATTCTTCAACATAAATGCGTAAAACTATGTCACAATGCTGTAGACACCTTTGGGAATACGGAGAAAGAGTTATCTGGTTGATGGCCCATTCACTGCTCAATAGGGACACATTGGAACCCAGCGCTTTCAAAACATGAGGCACTTCCAGATTGGATTTTTCTCAGGCTTTCGCCTGCAACATCAGTTCTGTTATACTCACAGACAATATTTTTACAGTTTTGGAAACTTTAGAGTGTTATCTATCCTAAGCTGTCAATTATATGCATATTCTAGCATCTTGTCCTGACAAAATATCGCGTTTACTACGGGAATGTTATTTTTACAAAAATGAAAACACTGCCCCCTAGTCACAAAAGGTTTTAAGGGCAGTTTTATTTAAAATCTTGTACCCGGGGGAAAGAAAATCCAATAAGCGTTTTATAGTTACATCGTTAAGGTAAATTAACCAATAGTGGACACAATCCAAACAGTTTCTGAGACAATTGCCCAGACTTTGTAGACAGTTTAATAATGCTTAAACCTCATCTTTATCAAATGATCAATTAAAGAGACCAACTCAAAACCTACGTACGTCTACGTATGGGTTTTTTAAGTTGCATCTCATTATATTCCTCGTATGACTTTATCAAATCTCTAGTAAATGATTATTCACACATACACACATAGAATTAATCACATTTTCATATCGTTTTTTTCCCAAAAATGAAAATACTGCCCCTTAGTCACAAAAGGTTAACAGGGGATGCAGGATGAAACATTTGTTCATTTACGGGCAAGTCCTGTGAGCCAAGTAACGTCAGCAGCTACCCCACCTCCCGTCTGCAGGAGCCCAGGACGGGTAGAGGGAGGGATTTTAATTTAAATTTTATTTCACCTTTATTTAACCAGGTAGGCAAACTGCGACCGGGCCAAGATAAAGCAAAGCAGTGCGACACAAACAATACAGAGTTACACATGGAATAAACAAGCGTACAGTCAATAACACAATAGAAAAAGAGTCTATATACAGTGTGTGTAAATGGCGTGAGGAGGTAAGGCAATAAATAGGCCTTAGTAGCAAAGTAATTACAATTGAGCAAATTAACACTGGAGTGATAGATGTGCAGATGATGACGTGCAAGTATAAATACTTGTGTGCAAAAGAGCAGAAAAGTAAATAAAAACAATACGGGGATGAGGTAGGTAGATTGGATGGGCTATTTACAGATGGGCTATGTACAGCTGCAGAAATCGGGGAGCTGCTCAGATAGCTGATGTTTAAAGTTAGTGAGGGAAATATAAGTCTCCAACTTCCGTGATTTTTGCAATTCGTTCCAGTCATTGACAGTAGAGACCTGGATGGTAAGGTGGCCAAAGGAAATGTTGGCTTTGGGGATGACCAGTGAGATATACCTGCTGGGAGCGTGTGCTATGGGTGGGTGTTGTTATCATGACCAGTGAGCTGAGATAAGGCGGAGCTTTACCTAGCATAAACTTACAGATGACCTGGAGCCAGTTGGTCTGACGACGAATATGTAGCCAGGGCCAGCCGACGAGAGCATACAGGTCGCAGTGGTGGTTGGTATATTGGGGCTTTGGTGACAAAACTGATGGCACTGTGATAGACTGCATCCAGTTTGCTGAGTAGAGTGTTGGAGGCTATTTTGTAAATTACATCGCCAAAGTCGAGGATCGGTAGGACAGTCAGTTTCACGATGGTATGTTTAGCGGCGAGAGTGAAGGAGGCTTTGTTGCGAAATATGAAGCCAATTCTAGATTAAATTTTGGATTGGGGATGTTTAATAAGAGTCTGGAAGGAGAGTTTACAGTCTAGCCAGACACCTAGGTATTTGTAGTTGTCCACATATTTTAAGTCAGAACCGTCCAGAGTAGTGATGCTAGACGGGCGGGTGGGTGCTGGCAGCAAACGGTTGAAAAGCATGCATTTAGTTTTACTTGCATTTAAGAGCAGTTGTAGGCCACGGAAGTAGTGTTGTATGGCAATGAAGCTCATTTGGAGGTTAATTAACACAGTGTCCAAAGAAGGGCCAGAAGTATACAGAATGGTGTCGTCTGTGTAGAGGTGGATCAGAGAATCACCTGCAGCACGAGCGACATCATTGATGTATACAGAGAAATGGGATGGAAGGAGGTGGAAGGAGAGGTGGCTGAGGAGTTACTCAGCACATTTTGAGCTGTGCAATGGAGCGGTGGCCGGCTGGCGATGCCTGGAGGGAGGCACCCGACGCAGCTGTAGTGAGAGGAAGAGCGAGTGAAAGAGGGAAGGAAATAAGGGAGGGGCAGTAGGGGGTCAGGGCGACTGTATGAGGTCTCATTAATCCGGTATGGGAGGCCTGATGCTGTGCCAGGGCTTGACACGTCTTCCCTCGGGGCTAAATGTACGCTAGCTCGGAACACTACACTTAACCACTTCAGGATTTTCGATAATAAGACCGGAATTGCAAGCCGCTCGCCTCACGACTATACAGAATAAGGTAGCACTTGAAATGTTAGCATGGGAGGGGGGAGTGTGCCAAATGATAGTTGACAATTGCTGTACATTCATACCCCGGTGTGACGGTAACTTGACTATTGTAAAGGAACATCTGAAAGAGTTCAGCGGTGATCTCGCAAACGAACACCAACCAGACTGTCATGCCCTGACCTTAGAGATCCTTATTTATTCTCCATGTTGATTAGGTCAGGGTGTGACTCGAGTGGGAGAATCTATGTTTTCTATTTCTCTGTTGTTTTGCCTAGTCTGGTTCCCAGTCAGAGGCAGCTGTCTATTGTTGTCTCTGATTGGGGATCATATATACTTTGTGATTTTCCATTTGGGTTTTGTGGGGAGTTATTTTCTGTTTAGCTGTTTTGTTGCCTGACTGAACTGCACGCTTTAGTTTTTTCTACTTTGTTATTTTGTTGCGGTGTTCAGTTTATTAAAAATCATGAACGCCTACCACGCTGCACCTTGGTCTCCTTCTTCAACCCATGAGAGTTGTTACACAGACAATGATTGCAATCCATTTGGGTGGGTTCAGTCATTATTTGGTGTTATGGGAGCTAGAATATTTAATTGGTTGATTTATGGCTTAATTATATTTTTTTACAGTAATGCTTATTATAACTTGTGTTAGGAAATTGTGCAGCCAAGCCATTGAGACTATTCTTGCCATGCCATTACTGACCCCCGAAGGAGTCACCTCAGAACCCTACTTACCTGATGTATTTCCTATGCCTGATTACATGTATGATGAAGACAATGATAATCCATTACACCAAGGTGAAAACATTGAGTTAATGGCGCAGCATGTCCACAGGCCATGACCATAGCAGGGGCTCTGTAAATGGTGCTCCCAAGGTAGAGTTAAGGTCCTACCATCATGGTGACCCTGTGGCAATATGGACAGTCTCAATGAAATGATTGCCTTGTGTGGTGTGATAAAGTATGTACTGATGTTTAAATTCATATGTTCCTTTCTCCCTTCTGAGAGTTAATTGCACTATGTGTAGGGTTGAAACTCAATGACAATGGAGGTAATTTACAATTATAATATACTAAGTGTAAGAAAGTATTTCCTTTTCTCTCTTTTTCCTCATGTTAATAGTTGTTAAATGAAAATGATTGTAAGTAATTTTCTTAGTCTCAAAAGGGAGGAAATGTGGAAAATTACATAATTAGTCATCCTATCCCATGTTTTAGAGCTTAAAGAATAGTATCTTGTTATATGCAAGTGTTTTTTTCTAACCTGATACAAACTTGTCTTTGTGTGACTTTGTCATAAGACAAAGCTAAGTATAGCTAAGATCCATTTTGGTGGCACCGCAGCATATGAGACATCCCGTGAGTTTACTATCTGCAAGAAGTCAGCTGTATGGAACCTCGCAGGAAGGAGCACATTATAGTGTGAACTGTGACAAAACGCAGTTATACGGTTGAGCCCTCGTGCTATCTTAATCTGCACAGACAAATCAATAGTCTTTTACACTATGTTCCGCCCCTGTTTCCACACATCTGCTAAACTTCCATGTAGACAAAAGAGGTTGTACTTTTTCTATAAAAGCGGAGACCCGACTATGTTTGTTAAGCTTTCAACTCTGAACCGTTCTTGGTAATGGTTGATTGCTTCATTTTTGCAAATCTCATAATAAAGTTATCATTAGAGGAATCTACAGTCTCTCTTTTCTTTAAAATTTCCCCCACATACTTTGTTGCTCCTAGATGTCTCCACTTCACAATAACAGCACTTACAGTTGACCGAGGCATCTCTAGCAGGGCAGATATTTGACGAACTGACTTTTTGGAAAGTTGGCATCCTATGACGGTGCACATTGAAAGTCACTGAGCTCTTCAGTCAGGTAATTCTTCTGCCAATATTTGTCTATGGTGATTGCATGGCTTTCAGCAATCGGTGAAGCTAAAATAGCCGAATCCACTTATTTGAAGAAGTGTCCACATACTTTTGTATTTATAGTGTAGCTGAGCTTTCGGTCAGTCGACTTATAGGAAGGTACAACAAGATACTTTACAGTGAGATATTAGTAAAACAATACATTGAGAAGAGGGTAAGATAGAGATACATGGATAGATGAGGGTAGAGATAGGTGAAGATATTCAGAAGAGAGATGCCCAGAGAGAGAGAACAATGGGGTGCTGATAAGAGATGCACAGAGAGAGAGAACTATGGTGTGATGATGAAAGATGTACAGAGAGAGAGAGAACAATGGGGTCTTGATGAGAGATGCACAGAGAGAGAGAACAATGGGGTGATGAGAGGTGTAGAATTAAAAATGAAGGTACACAAATGAGAGTGGGAAAATAATTAAAGATACAGTGCCTTGCGAAGGTATTCGGCCCCCTTGAACTTTGCTACCTTTTGCCACATTTCAGGCTTCAAACATAAAGATATAAAACTGTATTTTTTGTGAAGAATCAACAACAAGTGGGACACAATCATGAAGTCGAATGACATTTATTGTATATTTCAAACTTTTTTAACAAATCAAAAACTGAAAAATTGGGCGTGCAAAATTATTCAGCCCCTTTACTTTCAGTGCAGCAAACTCTCTCCAGAAGTTCAGTGAGGATCTCTGAATGATCCAATGTTGACCTAAATTACTAATGATGATAAATACAATCCACCTGTGTGTAATCAAGTCTCCGTATAAATGCACCTGCACTGTGATAGTCTCAGAGGTCCATTAAAAGCGCAGAGAGCATCATGAAGAACAAGGAACACACCAGGCAGGTCCGAGATACTGTTGTGAAGAAGTTTAAAGCCGGATTTGGATACAAAAAGATTTCCCAAGCTTTAAACATCCCAAGGAGCACTGTGCAAGCGATAATATTGAAATGGAAGGAGTATCAGACCACTGCAAATCTACCAAGACCTGGCCGTCCCTCAACTTTCAGCTCATACAAGGAGAAGACTGATCAGAGATGCAGCCAAGAAGCCCATGATCACTCTGGATGAACTGCAGAGATCTACAGCTGAGGTGGGACACTCTGTCCATAGGACAACAATCAGTCGTATATTGCACAAATCTGGCCTTTATGGAAGAGTGGCAAGAAGAAAGCCATTTCTTAAAGATATCCATAAAAAGTGTTGTTTAAAGTTTGCCACAAGCCACCTGGGAGACACACCAAACATGTGGAAGAAGGTGCTCTGGTCAGATGAAACCAAAATTGAACTTTTTGGCAACAATGCAAAATGTTATGTTTGGCGTAAAAGCAACACAGCTCATCACCCTGAACACATCATCCCCCACTGTCAAACATGGTGGTGGCAGCATCATGGTTTGGGCCTGCTTTTCTTCAGCAGGGACAGGGAAGATGGTTAAAATTGATGGGAAGATGGATGGAGCCAAATACAGGACCATTCTGGAAGAAAACCTGATGGAGTCTGCAAAAGACCTGAGACTGGGACGGAGATTTGTCTTCCAACAAGACAATGATCCAAAACATAAAGCAAAATCTACAATGGAATGATTCAAAAATAAACATATCCAGGTGTTAGAATGGCCAAGTCAAAGTCCAGACCTGAATCCAATCGAGAGTCTGTGGAAAGAACTGAAAACTGCTGTTCACAAATGCTCTCCATCCACCCTCACTGAGCTCGAGCTGTTTTGCAAGGAGGAATGGGAAGAAATTTCAGTCTCTCGATGTGCAAAACTGATAGAGACATACCCCAAGCGACTTACAGCTGTAATCGCAGCAAAAGGTGGCGCTACAAGGTGGCACTATTAACTTAAGGGGGCTGAATAATTTTGCACTCCCAATTTTTCCGTTTTTGATTTGTTAAAAAAGTTTGAAATATCCAAGAAATGTCATTCCACTTCATGATTGTGTCCCACTTGTTGTTGATTCTTCACAAAAAAATACAGTTTTATATCTTTATGTTTGAAGCCTGAAATGTGGCAAAAGGTCGCAAAGTTCAAGGGGGGCGAATACTTTCGCAAGGCACTGTAAATGAAAATCAAAGCATGACTATATTGTTATTTGTGTTATTTATCTTTTAATCAATACCTAACTTCCCATTCACTTTTAATATGTAATTCCAATTCGAGCCTGAAATTAAAACTGGAGGAAATCAAGAGCACCTAACTGGAGAACCTGGGGTAAAATTCAGTCATAAACGTTGTTGGACATTACTGGGAAATTAATTTAGGCTATTGGTATGTGCTGAGAAGACACACTCATTCTGAAGGCAGGAGAAATTGGTGTTTGTCATAGCAAACATACAGTGTCCATATTAGGACATACAGCCTTTTTGTCATGAATATGGTATCGATATTAGGAATTAGATCATACTATAATGCTATGAGGAATGCCAAGATGTTATTGACACTTGTATCACAAACATCCATGACAGTTTATATTGTACAAAAGCACATGCGGCCTGTAGAAGTATGCAATCTAATTGCAATTTATGATAATTTCAATTAATGATTTTTAAGAAAGGAAAGGAAGGGAATTAACATCTTTCCTAAACACTATGCAGAATTATAGTCCCTCAACATAGTCCCTATATCCTCATATATGTTTAGTCCCAATTTTCCCCACCTCTGCTTAGCATTTGAACATGATGAAAGTTGTTTTACAGGCTTTGGTGAGTGAGAGGAAGACACTGCAATGAATCAGAATTCCACAGAACTCCAGTGCATTATTTCATAAAAAGGGCTTGCATTTCCAAATGCAGTTTGTTTCAAGAGGGGATCAAGCTTCCTTTTCTCTCTTTTTCCATTCTCTCTCTACCCCCCTCTGTTTCTCTCATTTGTTATGAAGACTATCCACCATTCCTCTCCTCAACACTCACCGAGCAACATTAATCTACTCTCCAGTCTTCTCAGTCTTCTCCACCCAAGCGAAGTGAACGAGGCAGGGAGTTGAAGAGAAGAGGAAATGGCTCTGATTTAATTGATGGCTTCCGTCGCCACACTGGCCCACGGCTGACTACGTCGCTCAGCGGCATTTATGATGTATAAAATTACATTATGGAGGTACACCACCACACACAAAGCCTAACCAACACACCTTCGTTCTTCTATTCTCTACTTCAGCAGCTCCTTAGAAGTGTATTTTTACACTTTGTATGTGTGTGTTGAGACTTTCTCACACACATTCAAATGTGCAAATATACACATACACACACCACACACACATACACACAAATAGATGAATGATAACTTAGGTTGTTAGATTGCACTTCACACAACTAATGCTATGGAGTGAGAATGGAACCCACAATGCTCAAATGAGCCACACAGGATTTGGTAGGTATAATTTAGCGCTAGCAATAGTGCTGTCATGGTGAGCTAGTATTTAGCATGTAGCTCCAAGAGGTGCTCAGTATCAAGTAATCTTGGTTGGAGGATTCCTGATTTCCTGCTTACTCTCTCCTGATTCCGTGTATCTGCCAACTGGGGTTTCGGGAAAACAAGGGAATTTATTTAAAGTTCCAGGAATTTCGCAACCCTAGTTGCAAAGTAGCATTTTGCTGAGTTAAATTTACCAAAGATTCCAAATGATATCGTAATCGATGTAAATAATTTTCCGATGCCCCATACCAAGGAAATAACCCGCAGCAAAACTAAGTTTCGAGGACCGTCATGATTAAATTGTGAAATGCTCCTTCTAACTCATCTTAATCTGCTTGGAATGAAGGAGTTAGTTTTCTGCATTCTGCATTTTCTGCATTTACCAAAAACACAGCACCCTGTCCAATTTGTTGGTTACTAAAGATATGATTTATCACCACAGATCCAATAATGATCAGTAAATGTTGCTGAGTCATATTGATGTGGAGAGTGAATGTCTGTTTCTGTTTGAATAGTGGTGTACCCCACATTCAGTTAACCTCTCTGGTACCAGTGGGATGGTAGCGTCCCACCTCGACAACAGCAAGTGAAATGGCAGGGCACCAAATTCAAAACAACAGAAATCCCAAAATTGTAAATCCAACCACAGTCTCCGATTTCAAAAAGGCTTTATGGCGAAAGCACACAACGCAATTAAATTAGGTCAGCGCCTAGTCACAGAAAACCATACAGCCATTTTCCAGCCAAGGAGAGGGCTCACAAAAGTCAGAAATAGCAATTAAATGAATCACTAACCTTTGATGATCTTCATCAGATGGCACTCACAGGACTTCATGTTACACAATAAATGTGTGTTTTGTTCGATAAAGTTCATTTTTATGTCCAATAACCTCAGTTGAAATTGATGCGTTATGTACAGTAATCATTGTCTCAAACAAACATCCTGTGATATTTCAGAGAGCCACATAAATTGACAGAAATACTCATCATAAACATTGATGAAAAATACAAGTTTCATACATAGGATTAAAGATAAACGTCTTGTTAATCCAGCCGCTGTGTCAGATTTCAAAAAGGCTTTACGGCGAAAGCACACCACGCGATTATGTTAGGTCAGCGCCTAGCCACAGAAAACCATAGAGACATTTTCCAGGAGAGGAGAGTGTCACAAAAGTCAGAAGTAGCGTTAAAATGAATCACTTACCTTTGATGATCTTCATCCGGTGGCACTCCCAGGTCTCCATGTTAGACAATAAATGTTTGTTTTGTTCGATAGGGTCCCTCTTCATGTCCAAAAACCTATGTTTTGTTGGTGCGTTTAGTTCAGTAATCCAAAGGCACAATGCGCGCACTCAACATCCAGACGAAAAGTCAAAAAAGTACAATAAAAGTTTGCAGAAATATGTCAAACGATGTTTAAAATCAATCCTCAGGTTGTTTTTGTCATAAATAATCAATACAATTTCAACCGGACAAAAGCTTTGTCAATAGAAAAGGAGAAACAAGAAAGGCGCTCTCCCGATCACGCGCTGGACTGGAAATTTCCACTGTCCACTCATTGAAAGTGCTGTATCCCTTATTTTTCAGAGTAAAAGCATGAAACAATGCCTAAAGACTGGCCACATGTAAAAGAAGTCATAGAGATCGCGAACTGGGTCCTAACTATGTATGGTGGATAGGCTTTCAATGGAAAAACAGCCTTTCAAAATAATAGTACTTCCTGGATGGATTTTCTTCAGGTTTTTGCCTGCCATGTCAGTTCTGTTATACTAAGACATTATTTTAACAGTTTTGGAAACTTTAGAGTGTTTTCTATCCAAATCTACTAATTATATGCATAACCTAGCTTCTGGGCCTGAGTAGCAGGCAGTTTAATTTGGGCACGCTTTTCATCCAAAATTCCGTATGCTTCCCCCTACCCTAGTGAAGTTAAACGGGAATGCTAGAAGCGTATGTTCCATTTATCCAGCTACATCCTATTGGGCAGACACTGTAATTTACAAATGTTGACATTTACAGATAGGATTATTTGAATTATGGTATGGAGATATTACTTGGGTTTTGATAATAGCAGGTTCGGAATGGGGTTTGCAGGTGTTGGATTAGAATAGGTTCTGGTACACAGTCTGGGTTCTAAAATAATTTTGGTGCACCACTGTGTACAATAAAATCCGGCACTCATATTTTGGTCGATAACAAATCCCCATGAACTTGTTGAGTGTAGGGGGCAGTATTTTGATGTTTGGATGAAAAACGTACACAAATGAAACTGCCTTTTTCTCAGGCCCAGAATCTAGAATATGCATATATATGTCAGATTAGGATAGAAAACACTCTAAAGTTTCCAAAACTGTCAACATATTATCTGTGAGTATAACAAAACTGATTATTGCAGGCAAAAACCTGAAGAAAATCCAACCAGGAAGTGCTGTTTTTCCTGAAACCTCTCTGTTCTATTGCATGCTGTCCCTCCATTTAAAGGGATATCAACCAGATTCCTTTTCCTATGGCTTCCACATGTTGTGAACAGTCTTTAGACATAGTTTCAGGCTTTTATTCTGAAAAAATGTGCAAGAAAGATCACATCGCGTCAGTGAT
Organism: Oncorhynchus tshawytscha; assembly: GCF_018296145.1. Lineage (NCBI taxonomy): Eukaryota > Metazoa > Chordata > Actinopteri > Salmoniformes > Salmonidae > Oncorhynchus > Oncorhynchus tshawytscha. The sequence continues at coordinate 51,425,161 of NC_056435.1, forward strand.
GGCTGGGTGCCAGCAGCATTTTGCATGCGCAACAGCTTGGAGCAGACATTTTCTCTCTCACTCCTATTGTAAAAGCTACGGTCCTGTTGAAATATTATTGATTATATATTATAAAAACAACCTGAGGATTGATGATAAAAAACGTTTGACATGTTTCTACGAACTTTACGGATAATATTTGGAATTTCCGTCTACCCCGTCGTGACGGCTCGAGCCTGTGGATTTCTGAACATAACACGCCAACCAAATGGAGGTATTTTGGATATAAAAATAATCTTTATGGAACAAAAGGAACACTTATTGTGTAACTGGGAGTGTCGTGAGTGCAAATTTCCAAAGATCATCAAAGGTAAGCGATTAATTTGATTGGTCACGAAAGTCAGAAAAACAATCTACTTTGCTGCTAGCGGTTTGTAATGTTCTGTCTGCGGAGAGAGATGTCCTTACATAAACGCTTGGTATGCTTTCGCCGAAAAGCTTTTTTGAAATCTGACACGCCAGGTGTATTAACAACAAGCTAAGCTGTGTTTTGCTATATTGCACTTGTGATGTCATGAAAATTTAATATTTTGAGTAATTTAATTTGAATTTGGCGCTCTGCAATTCATCGGATGTTGACGAAAATGATCCCGCTAACGGGATTGGTAGGTCAAGAAGTTAATGCATTTTCCCATCAGAAAGTTTTACCCCGTGAAGGTTTACCTCATGAAATGTAATTTGATAAGAGCACTTTCAGTGCACATAGAGTGTCATTAATGCTGGCCTCTACTGAATACAGTAAGAATGGTGTGGAAAAAGACTACATACACAGCAGGAGGTGTTTTCTACCATCAGACCACCAAGGGTTTCCCTCATGATTCTGGCTGTGATGATCATTGTATACTTCCGTTGCATTGTGGCCCCTTCTTGCTCTTGGCTGTTCTGCTCCACCCAGGGCCCATACAACAGTTGCAATGAGAAGACTGACCACGAAAGCAGCAAACATGATGCGCTGAGTCCAGTCCTGGTCCTCCCATGGCATCTGGGGTTGTCTACACCTTCCTGCAGTAGCTGGCATGAACCCACATAGACCTCTCTGCGACTTTCACCGCTGGGTCGCCAGGAGCAACTGGAATGGACCAGTCCAGCACTGATGGTGCCAGGTCTTTCTGAGGAGGTCCTTGATGACCACCCAATTGCCTGGTTGAAGTTTGTGGCATGGTCCTCCCTTTGATTCAGGTAAAGATGCTTTTACTCTGTGGAAAATAGACTTCAGAACATTAAGTGCAGCATAGTAAATTACCATTTGGTCCTAGCAACCCATCAATGTCAAACCTGTTCTGTGTGAATGGAGTGTTTGACAATCTCATGGATCTTCCTGTAAGTAGTTCAAGAGGTGCTAAACCAGTGGTACGATGCGCACAGCCAGAGGCATTGCTTTTACCCATGGCAAACCTGTCTCTGCCATCAGTTTAGTCAATTTAATTTTCAGCGTTTGGTTTGCTCTCTCTACGAGACTACCACTGAATGGATGATAACGACAATGTGTTTGCGGGTCAATCTGCAAACTTTCAGAGATGTTCTGAATAACATTATTTACAAAATGAGAGCTGTTGTCTGACGTTAATTTGGACGGCAGACCCCACCTAGGGATGATTTCCCTTAGTAGGTTCTTTGCTACAGCCATTGCTGTGGCATGCTTACAAGGAAATGCCTCTATCCATTTGGAGAAGGCATCAACCACAACCAGACAGTACTTATATCCCTGGCATGGAGTAAGCTCAATGAAGTCCATCATTATGTGCTCAAAAGGTCCTTCAGGCAATGGGTGGGCTGACATAAGCATATCAGAATGCCTCTGCCTGCATTGTTAGTCATACAAATCAAACACTTAGCATAAAATTGCTCCGCAAAAACAGAAAATCCAGGAGAAAACACCCAAAATTTTGTACAATTTCAACAACTCCTGCTTTTGACAACTTAGCCACATAGGGGAAGCAAGATCAGGGTAAAACGGGAAGGCTGTTTGGCCCCAGCCAGAGGTTCCTCTGTATGTTAAAGGAACACTTCTTCCTCCATTGTCTCACCTCCCCAGGCCCTGCACCTGATGCAGATCAGAAACATCCTGTAATGAAAACATATTTTTATAGCAGAAACAGGAAGTGAAACCATTTGGAGAGTGGAGGAAACAATTGGCTTTTGCAGCCATATCATTCCCTTTAGAGACAGGGTCAGATGCGTTAGTGTGAGTTTGACAGAAATGGATGTAGGCAAGAGAATGGCTTCCAACAGGTTTGCAATCAATTTAGAATGTAAATGATGTAAGGAACCTACGATGTTGCCACAATGTTTCAAAATCGTGCACCACCTCAAACGCTTATCTGCTATCAGTATAAATGGTAACAGTTTTATCCTTAGCTAGAATTGCCAACCCTAATAAGTACAAATAATTCTGCACCCTGAACTGACAGATTTTGTTTTTCATATATATATATTTTTTAAATTTATTTCACCTTTATTTAACCAGGTAGGCTAGTTGAGAACAAGTTCTCATTTGCAACTGCAACTTGACCAAGATAAAGCATAGCAATTTGACACATACAACAACACAGAGTTACACAGGGAATAAACAAAACATAGTCAATAATACAGTGAGTGCAAATGAGGTAAGATAAGGGAGTTAAGGCAATAAATAGGCTATGGTGGCAAAGTAATTACAATATAGCAATTAAACACTGGAATGGTAGATGTGCAGAAGATGAATGTGCAAGTAGAGATACTTGGGTGCAAAGGAGCAGGTGGCGAAGTAATTACAATATAGCAATTAAACACTGGAATGGTAGATGTGCAGAAGATGAATGTGCAAGTAGAGATACTGTGGTGCAAAGGAGCAAGATAAATAAATAAATACTGTATGGGGATGAGGTAGGTAGACAGATGGGCTATGTACAGGTGCAGTGATCTGTGAGCTACTCTGACAGCTGGTGCTTAAAGCTAGTGAGGGAGATATGAGTCTCCAGCTTCAGAGATGTTTGCAGTTCGTTCCAGTCATTGGCAGCAGAGAACTGGAAGGAAAGATGACCAAATGAGGAATTGGCTTTGGGGGTGACCAGTGAGATATACCTGCTGGAGCACATGCAAAGACTGGGTGCTGCTAGCAGAGACTTGTAGATAACCTGTAGCCAGTGGGTTTGGCGACGTGTATGAAGCGAGGGCCAGCCAACGTAAACATACAGGTCGCAGTGGTGGGTAGTATATGGGGCTTTGGTGACAAAACGGATGGCACTGTGATAGACTACATCCAATTTGTTGAGTAGAGTGTTGGAGGCTATTTTGTAAACGACATCGCCAAAGTCAAGGATCGGTAGGACAGTCAGTTTGACGAGGGTATGTTTAGCAGCAGAAGTGAAGGAGGCTTTCTTGTGAAATAGGAAGCCGATTCTAGATTTAATTTAGGATTGGAGATGCTTAATGTGAGTCTCGAAAGGAGAGTTTACAGTCTAACCAGATACCTAGGTATTTGTAGTTGTCCACATATTCTAAGTCAGAACCATCCAGAGTAGTGATGCTAGACTGGCGGGTGGGTGCGGGCAGCGATCAGTTGAAGAGCATGCATTTAGTTTTACCTACATTTAAGAACAGTTGGAGGCCACAGAAGGAGTGTTGGCATTAAAGCTAGTCTGGAGGTGCACCCATGACCCGCTCTGAAACCAGATTGCATAGCAGAGAAGGTACAGTGGGATTCGAAATGGTCGGTGATCTGTTTGTTAATTTGGCTTTCGAAGACCTTAGAAAGGAAAGATATAGGTCTGTAGCAGTTTCGGTCTAGAGTGTCTCCCCCTTTCAAGAGGGGGATGACTGCTACAGCTTTCCGATCTTTGGGGATCTCAGACGATGCGAAAGAGAGGTTTCACAGGCTAGTAATTGGGGTTGCAACAATTTCGGCTTACAATGTTTTTCTAACCAGCAGGAATATGTTTGACTTTAACCTCAGGACCCTGTCCTGGAATCACATTGCTCATGCATTTACATCTTACCCATTGCATATTTCTTTAGGACTTGTCCTGGTATCTCTATAGTATCTCATGATCTTATTCTGGAATCACTTTTATCAAGACTGCCCTGGTATCTCTAACACAGAGATATTCCTAGAACAGGATTTTCTAAAAGTTAACTTTCACCAATTGGAGGTTGCGTTTAAGAAAATCACTCTCACCCTTAACTCTTATTACGGAATGGCGTATCCACTCATTGAAGCTACCTGCCGGTCCGAGGCGATTCCCTTTCTGCTCCATTTTAGTCAGAGTGTGGGATCCCTGAGCCACGTCTAACACAGACCCTGTGCGCAGTTAACTTTGTCTCCTCGGAAACAATCAGCAAGCTGAATTAGCCATCCCATTCTTGTCGCCAAATTTGTGGGGGAAATTCTAAAGAAGAGAGAGACTGTAGATTCCTCTAACAACAACTTTTTTATAAGATTTGCAAAAATGAAGCGATCAACCATTGCCAAGAATGGTTCAGAGTTGAAAGCTTAACCCTTTCATGCGTGACTTCCAAATATCTGTAATGGCTTCAAATCGCCCCAGCGTGAGTTTATTTATGCATGTGATGTTAGAACGTTCTATCCATTCCAGAATGTGACTGTTACGCAACAGTACATTTAATCCGTGCTGCACTCAAACCAAGGCACGCAGCCTGTTTTTATTTATAGGCTGTTTTCAATTTGTCAATTTCAAATTATTTTCGAACATGTTTTTTATTTTCTAAGAACAGTTTGAATTGAGGTGTGTTCCACCTCATTGATTCACATAAAACTAGTCATTATTACTTTTGCGGACCAATTAATTTTTTTGACATTTCTGACTCGGACAAAATTCCCCACACACTTCCCAATTGTTTGTGCAGTTCAAGTCAGCGGACATTTGCTCATCTCCCGTCCTGCACACACGTGTTCACTTTTTCCGTCTGTTGCCTGCATCGCAGTCATAGTTGTTTTCGTTACCAATAATAACTTTTTTGTGCGTTTCTATCAAAGTAAATGCCTTATTACGTTGCAATAGTTTCTGCATGTCGCGTTGACGTTTCTACTGTAGCATAATATTTTTTTGTATATTCCTTATATCCGCGGACATGTGAGGTAATGTTACTCATTTCATAACCTTTATGCTAATTGCGTCAGAAGTATTAGCATGTGTTGTATTTTGAAACTACCCTGGCCTTATGACTCCCAGGTGGCACAGCGTCTCAGTGCTAGAGGCGTCACTACAGACACACAGGTTAAAATCCAGACTGCGTTTCTATCAAAGTAAGAGCCTTATTACGTTATAATGGTTTCTGTACGTCGTGTTATACCGTTTCTACTGTAGCTCACTGTGTGTATGGAGCATAATATATTTGTGTATATTCCTTATAACCACGGACACGTGAGGTAACGTTACTCATTTCATAGTCTTTATGGTGTTATATTCAATTGTGCTTATGTAGCTAGCTACATTCTTCTATTAGCTCTGTAAAATAAGGCTAATTGCGTCAGAGAAGTATTGGCTTGTTGTATTTTGAAGCTGTTCTGGCTTTATGACTCCCAAGTGGCACAGCTGTCTAAGGCACAGCATCTCAGTGCTAGAGGCATCACTACAGACACCCTGGTTTAAATCCAGGCTGCAGTTCTATCAAAGTAAGTGCCTTATTACGTTAATAGTTTCTGTATGTGAACTGTATGTCCAATTACAAAAAATCCCTTGTTCAGTAATCACCTCACCTGTTAGTTGGCAGTGAACTATGTGGCCATTGAGGGCTGCGTTGATCAGATGGAAAAATATCTTCTTATACCACTTGGTCATCTTCTGAGTGCATTCCACAAAGCTGTTTATCATGTCAGCCTTATCCACTGCCCCCATTTTGAGGTTATAGTCAAGCACGCAGTCTGGTTTGATTTTTCTCACTCCCGTCAGGTGGTCCACTTTCCGTGAGGCCGACATGGTTGCTGTATGGACAGTGGAGAGGACATGGATGTCTCATTTGTCATGCCATTTTACTGCCAGCTGTTGACATTTCTTATTTTGTATAACGGGTCACTTAGGATGGCAGTAGAATGTTTTGAGGACTTCTGGAAATGAATGGTGGGATGTGAACGATTGAACGATGGTGGACGACCCCCCCCTCTCTTGAACATGCATACTATAAATAGACCAAACTCATCTTGTGTCCTCTCATTATCTTTCGTTTCCGTGAGGAAAAAAAGCATGGCAGCGCGCAGAAACTACCCATCGTAGGATTATTTTCCATTTCTAGAGAGGGTTTTACTCAATTATTTCGATCAATGGTGAGCTCACCCGTGATGTGATTAATTATAAATAGACATTTATATTAGCTAATTCATATTGTACTTTGTTAGCAAGAGTTAAAGGACTGTGTTTGTGCAAAATGTTTCTGAAAAAAGTGTGGCCAGCTCAAATGCTGATTGTTGCGTCATTTGAAACTGGCCGTTCTAGATAAGCCTTCTAAATAAGCGTTTGGTCATGTAGTGCATAATTAAAATATATCTGCATCTGACTGGAAGTGTACGGAGACTTTTTCCTGTTTCTCCTGTTTTGCCTTTTGCTTCCAGCACCTTCAGAAATCAAATCACAGTCGAATCAAATCCAATTTTATTGGTCACATACACATGGTTAGCAGATCTTAATGCGAGTGTAGCGAAATGCTTGTGCTTCTAGTTCCGACAGTGCAGCAATATCTAACAAGTAATATCTAACAATTCCACAACAACTACCTAATACACACAAATCTAAGCATTGGAACGGAATAACAATATATAAATATATGGATGAGCAAAGTCAGAGCGGCATAGACTACGATGCAATGGATAGTATAGAATACAGTATATACATATGAGATGACTAATGAAAGATATGTAAACATTATTAAAGTGGCATTATTAAAGTGAGTAGTGTTCCATTCATTAAAGTGGCCAATGATTTCAACCAGCCTCTCTGTGCTAGAGATAATCAGCTTTGGGTGTGCTGCAGATTTAGCCTATTATGTACCTTCCTATATGAAATCTATCTATGTGATTTATTTTCAAGCCAGGAAAAGCAGCATACATTCAGGCAGCACACATTTTCAAACAAAACTGACACATGCTTTTCGGCATGGTAAAACCTTTAAGCCTTTAATAGCAGGTATAGCCTTTAATTCCTTTCTCACAGGTAGATGCTTTCAGTTTTCACAACAAAGCGCTTATGTGTGTGTCCACATGCTTGTGTTTGTTTGTGCGTGTGCTCTTGTGTTTGTGTGGCTAGTAGTCATGTCAACAGAGATACCACATAAGCCTTGTTAAGGCAGGTTTGATTGAATCCAGTCCCCTATCTCTGAGGGTATGAGCGGAGGGATCATGTGAGATCTGACCAGTACAGCTGTGGCTTGCCTCTCTCCGATCCCCTTCCGCCAGCCAGCCAGTGTGTGGGTGCATAGGTATGCAAGTATTTGTTTGTTAGAGTGTGTGTTAGAGTGAGTGTGTACAGGTAGAAAGGCAGGCGGGCAGGCAGGCTGGCGGGCAGGCAGCCTGCCGCAATTAGGCAGGTATGCTAATTGCCTGACGCAATTAGCCTTGTTTTTGCCTGCCTGCCTGCCTGCCTTTCTACCTGTTGGCCTGTGAAGAAGAGCAGAGCAGAGGAACAACGGGATAAATTATTATTTATGATCTGGCACCTCACACCCATCCAAGCCCGGATTCATTACTGCAGCAGGCTATCGCTGGGATCCACAAACACACACACTGTATCACACACATACACAGATGCCTATACACACTCACTCTAACAAACAAATACTTGCATACCTATGCACACACACACACACACACACACACACACACACACAACACACACACACACACACACACACACACACACACACACACACACACTGGCTTTAAGACTACTTCATGTAATATGTACTGTATTCACTCTCTTTTTTCTCACTAACAATGCTGAAATATGTTAGTTTGAATCTCTGAAGAATGCAAATATCTCTGTTCATCTGTGTTGATCATTTCATGCTTTGAGACAACTCTTGCATCATCTCTTCTCATCATCCTGATCAGAGTAATCACTTTCCTATCACCTACCACTATATTTCTACATTTTTAATTGAACCTTTATTTAACCAGGAAAAGCCCATTGAGACCCAGAGTCTCTTCTTCAAGGGAGACCTGGCCAAGAAGGCAGCAACAATCAATACATTACATAATTAAAACATATAACAATACAATACAACAACATGATCCAGCCTAAAAAAGCATTTACACTCCTCTGTAACAGAGTCTCCCATCCATATTCATTCTGTGGCACTAACATATCTTGATGAAGCATTTATTGTAGACTATTCCATGCATCTGGTGCACAAGAAGAGAAGGCAGTCTTCCCTAATACTGTGAATGTCCTGGGGACTTGAAGTAGCAACCACCTAGCAGACTGGGTATGATAACTGCTAGTGGTGAAGGAGACCAGACAACAGAGGTAAAGAGGGAGTTTACCCAAAAGAGCTTTGTAGATGAACACATACAAATGTATCTTTCTGAGCATATAAAGTGAAGTCCAACCTACCATATGGTACAATGTGCAATGGTGGGTGAGTGACTTGGCATTTGTAATAAAGTGCAAGGATGCATGATAAGCAGAGTCCAGTCTCCGTAAGACGGAGGAAGTTGCATGCATATACAACAAGTCACCATAATCAATGAGGCCTGCACATCCAATCCACCCTTCAAGCTTCAATACACTTCTCAGTGGGTGGAAGAGGTCCTGAGAGAGGGTGGAGGATATGTGTTCGTAGGTATGATGTAATGATGATGCTGTGTTGAAATCTAGGTTCAATTTTACTCCTGGGATGAATTCCTAGTCTGCAGATGATGAGGTCAGCATTTGGAAATGTGTACTTGATAAGATATAAAGAGTATTTTAGTAATCTGCACATCATATTATACTTTAATTCTGCACAACACATTATACTTTGATTCTGTGTGAGAAAGTATAGAAACAAAAAGACCGGCAAGTCACTCAAGCATTGGTTACTGAGCGACCTCTGTAATACAGGCCTTTCATATCTTTCGGATTTTGTTGCCATTGTGTTCCAACATTATGGTTAAAGATAGTCATAAATTAATTGTCTCTAACTTGGAAAAACAATGAAATATTAATGTTATTCTTCTTATGTGACACTTATGGGCTAAACCTATGAGACAAGTGTGTCCGTACTCGATTGTGTCCTTCCTCTGAATGTGATGACTGCACACATTGAACAGGCAGAACAGTAAGTAGCGTAGCTGCTAGCCTCGTCTGAATAATCATCTGAATCAAAGCATTTAATCATTTTTCTGAAGCTATTATTCGGATGTAGCAGCACACATACAAGAAACGCACCCACAACAAAAGCGGCGTCAAAAAAAAAAGTTCCTTTCATGGAGCCAGTGGGAAAAGAGGGACTGTATTTCCTTGCCTTTATCTCACTCCATCCCAGACAATGGATTGAATTTCAAAAAGCCAATAAACAAGGGAGATGTCCATTCTGCTCGCACTTATCACAAGCGTACGTTCCACTCTCATTCCGTCCTCCCCCTCTCTCTTTCCCTCTTACTGTAATGGGCAAAAAATGAAAAGGGAATGAGAGAAGAGAGGGAGATGAGGAGGAGAGGAGATGCCGCCTTCGTGCCCTGGCACTGGCAGTTCTTTCATTTAAACTTAGAGAAAAAAATGCAGAGGCCATGGGTTGATGTTTTTTGATTAACTGAATGAGGCTTTTGAGTGAGAGAGGGAGAGCAGTGAGATCCCTTGAGAGATGGTGGTTGGAGGAGGAGAGGGACTCGGAACTGGGAGTGGGGAGAGCAGATAATAAATATTCTTATCTGTTATTGTCATTGTAATGGAACAGGGTGGGAGAAGCGAGGGGGAGGAGGGGAGGGGGGTGACAATGGAGTTTCATAACCAGGGAAGGTTCCGTAGCCTGGGGTATCAAGGGAGGAGAGGGAGTGGGCAAATGTAATTATTGATGGTGGATTGGGAGCCCATTCTGGAAAAGAGAGGGACAGAAATAGAAGGTGACAATGAGGCCTGCACTATCAGTAGGCTGAACAGGAAGAGGAAATGAGGCTGATAAATAGAGTGGCTATGTTCCAAATGACACCCTATCCCTATTTAGTGCACAACTTTTAACCAGGGCCCATAGACTGTGGTTTTACAGCGGCACTCAGAAGTTGCTACATTTATTTTTTGACTTATTATGAACCTATTGATTCTTGAAGAATATACAGTCAGAAGTTTGGAGTCATTAAAACTTGTTTTTAACCATTCCACAAATTTTTTGTTAACAAACTAGTCTTGGCAAGTCGGTAGGGACATCTACTGTGTGCATGACAGAAGTAATTTTTTCCAACAATTGTTTACAGACAGATTATTTCACTTTTAATTCACTGTATCACAATTTGAGCCAGTCAGAAGTTTACATACAGTACATTGACTGTACTTTAAACAGCTTGGAAAATTCCAGAAAATGATGTCATGGCTTCAGAAGCTTCTGATAGGCTAATTGACATCCTTTGAGTCAATTGGAGGTGTACCTGTGGATGTATTTCAAGGCCTACCTTCAAACTCAGCGCCTCTTTGCTTGACATCATGGGGAAATCAAAAGAAATCAGCCATGACCTCAGAAAACAAACTGTAGACGTCCACAAGTCTGGTTCATCCTTGGAATGTTTTTCAAACGCCTTAAGATACCACGTTCATCTGTACAAACAATAGTACGCAGGTATACAAACCATGGGACAAATTATATCAATCCCAGAAAAACAGCAAAGGACCTTGTCTCAAATTCATAGCCATGTATGCAAGGACTGACCATTCATGATATCAACATTATAGTTTAAACTATGTTTTGAGCCTTAGGCCATTTTGCCACAACTTTGGAAGTATGCTTGGGGTCATTGTCCATTTGGAGGACCCATTTGCGACCAAGCTTTAACTTCCTGACTGATGTCTTCAAGTTGCTTCAATATATCCACAAAATGTTCCTTCATGATGCCATCAATTTTATGAAGTGCACCAGCCCCTCCTGCAGCAAAGCACCCCCACAACATGATGCTACCACCCCAGTGCTTCACGGTTGGGATGGTGTTCTTCGGCTTGCAAGCATCCCCCTTTTTCCTACAAACATAACGATGGTAATTATGGCCAAACATTTCTATTTTTGTTTCATCAGACCAGAGGACATTTCTCCAAAAAGTACGATCTTTGTCCCCATGTGCAGTTACAAACCGTAGTCTGGCTTTTTTTATGGCGGTTTTGGAGCAGAGGCCTCTTCCTTGCTGAGCGGCCTTTCAGATTATGTCGATATAGGACTAATTTTACTGTGGATATAGATACTTTTGTACCTGTTTCTTCCAGCATCTTCACAAGGTTCTTTGCTGTTGTTCTGGGATTAATTTGCACTTTTCACACCAAAGTACATTCATCTCTAGGAGACAGAATACATCTCCTTCCTGAGCGGTTTGACGGCTGCGTGGTCACATGGTGTTTATTCTTGCGTACTATTGTTTGTAGAGATACAGTATATGTGGTACCTTCAGGCATTTGGAAATTGCTCCCAAGAATGAACCAGAATTTATTTTCTGAGGTCTTGGCTGATTTCTTTGGATTTTCCCATGATGTCAAGCAAAGAGGCACTGAGTTTGAAGGTAGGGCTTGAAATACATCCACAGGTACACACCTCCAATTGACTCAAATGATGTCAATTAGCCTATCATTAGCTTCTAGATCCGTACCATCATTTTCTGGAATTTTCCAAGCTGTTTAAAGGCACAGTCAACTTAGTGTATGTAAACTTCTGACTGACTGGAATTGTGATACAGTGAATTCTTAGTGAAATAATCTGTCTGTAAACAATTGTTGGAAAAATTACTTGTGTCATGCACAAAGTAGATGTCCTAACCGACTTGTTAAAACTATAGTTTGTTAACAAGAAATTTGTGGAGTGGTTGAAAAACAAGTTTTAATGAAGTGTATGTAAACTTCCGACTTCAACTGTACATACCCGCAGTGGGAGGCATAAGGCCCTTCTATAGATTTTTTGAGGAATGACTCCGTTTCAACTTCAATGGAAAAGCCCCTGTGATTGTTCCTTAATGGAATGCCATTCCACACTTATTTCTTCCTCTCCAATATCTTATTAACCAATATATTGATCCATCAGCCCCCACCACCACCAGACTTCAATACAGGGTTTTCCAAACCCGGTCCTGCGGGCCTGTCCTAGGTGCAAGTTTTGGTTATTGTCACGCCCTGACCTCAGAGATCCTTTTTATATCTATTTTGGTATGGTCAGGGCGTGAGTTGTGGTAGGCATTCTTTGTTTTGTGTTTCTATGATTTTCTATTTCTAGGTTTTGGCCGGGTATGGTTCTCAATCAGGGACAGCTGCCTGTCGTTGTCTCTGATTGGGAACCATACTTAGGTACCCTTATTCCCACCTGTGTTTGTGGGAAGTTAACTTTGTTTGATGGCACATAGCCTTAAGCTTCACGGTTTGGTTTGTTTATTGTTTTATCTGCGTAATTTCTTAAATAAAGTGCTCACTACGCTGCACCTTGGTCCTCATCCTTCAACAGCCGTGACAGTTATTGCCTTAGCATTACACAGCTGATTCAAGAAATCAAAGCTTTATGATGAGTTGGTTATTTGAATCAGCTGTTTAGTGCTAGGGCAAAAACCAAAACATGCACCCAAGACGGGCCCCAGGACCGGATTTGAGAAACCCTTCTCCAATACACTCCTTTCCTTTTCCCCTTTAATGGCCGGCTCCAGACATTTAATGTGAGTTATCCATGTAGGTTTATTAATTATGATCTACTGTGTCGTGCTAGGGGAGGCAGGTAGGCCAGTAACCGAAAGGTTGCTGGATCGAAACCCCGAGCTGACAATGTAAAAATCTGTTGTTCTGCCCCTGAACAAGGCAGTTAACCCACTGTTCCCTGGTACGACCTTCACTGTAATTAAGAATTTGCTCTTAACTGACTTGCAGTACATTTGATCAGTCTGCCACAGGATGTTTTTGTGCTGGTCCAGGGCAGTCAGGTCTGGAGTGAACCAAGGGATATATCTGTTCTTAGTTCTGCATGTTTTGAACGGGGCATGCTTATCTAAGATGGTGAGGAAATTACTTTTAAAGAATGACCAGGCATCCTCGACTGACGGGATGAGGTCAATATCCTTCCAGGATACCCGGGCCAGGTCAATTAGAAAGGCCTGCTCGCAAAAGTGTTTTAGGGAGCGTTTGACAGTGATGAGGGGTGGTCGTTTGACCAGGGATACAGGCAATGAGGCAGTGATCGCTGAGATCCTGATTGAAAACAGAGGATGTGTATTTGGAGGGCAAGTTGGTCAGGATAATGTCTATGAGGGTGCCCATGTTTATGGATTTAGGGTTGTACCTGGTGGGTTCCTTGATGATTTGTGTAAGATTTAGGGCATCTAGCTTAGATTGTAGGACTGCCGGGGTGTTAAGCATATCCCAGTTTAGGTCACCTAACAGAACAAACTCTGAAGCTAGATGGGAGGCGATCAATTCACAAATGGTGTCCAGGGCACAGCTGGACGCGGAGGGGGGGTCGATAGCAGGCGACAACAGTGAGAGACTTATTTCTGGAAAAGTTCATTTTTAAAATTAGAAGTTCAAACTGTTTGGGTATAGACCTGGAAAGTATGACAGAACTTTGCAGGCTAACTCCTCCCCCTTTGGCAGTTATTTTTTGATGAAAAATGTTGAAGTTGGGTATGGAAATCTCAGAATTGTTGGTGGCCTTCCTAAGCCAGGATTCAGACACGGCAAGGACATCAGGGTTAGCGGAGTGTGCTAAAGCAGTGAGTGAAACAAACTTAAACCAGTCGTGGTGGTGATGCGGCGGGGCGCCATGTCGACTAAGGATCCAAGCCAGATGGCGAAAGAGGTATTGTAGTAATTTAGTTTTCTAGCCGGGAGATGCGCCTGGCTCACGGCTAACTGGTGCTAGCTTCGGGGCAAGGGCGTTAGCCACTATAGCCTCTCAGTAGCAGCAGTGATCCGGTGCCAAGGTCCAGAGCTTACGGCAAGGATCCGGTGGAGTAGTGTGTTCTAGCCGTGTTTGGGTGGAGTCCGGGTGAACAACTGAGTAAGCTGGGAGGTGGGCCTCAGGGATAGCTTCGGTACTGAGTAACTCGGTGGCTGCTAGCTAGCTGTGAAGATCAGGAGTACTGATCCAGGGATTATGGCATGAATCCGGCGTTGTATTGGAGAGACACTGGTGAGTATTATCCAGGCAAAAAATAAATAATAATAATTTTAAAAAGGGCTGGTATCTGTGCAGAAGGTAAAGGCCGCTAGCAATGGCTAACAATGACTAAATAGCTAATTAGCCGGTTCCGTATCACATTGGGTGAGGCAGGTTACCAGAAGGTATAATTGAACTAAAATGGAGAAGAGATTACATTTTTGTTGTTGTTGAAATATATACAAAAAAAGATGAAAAATACAAAAGTACAGGAGAGGACGAACCAAACACGTCTATACTGCTACACCATCTTGGATAAATTAATCGTTTTTGCAAATTACGGCATGCCGTGTAAAGGCACCGGGACGAAGACTAAACAAACATTACAAAACAGAGTAGAAACCCAAACAAAAGAGTGAGGAGTACCTCGAATAAATACAGAATCGCACAATTATTATCACACGGGACGAGACTCATAATCATGTACACAACATACGTGGCACGAAAGCCAAAACAACATAGCACAGGTACTCACACGAACCAATGGACATTGTAACAATAATCGATAGGAAACTGGAGAACAAAGGACACACTTATACAATTACTAATCACTGGGAATAGGGGCCAGGTGTGCGTAATGAAAGTCCCGGGGGAATCCGTGACAGGGATAGTTTCAAACAGAAAAACTCCAAAATAAAAACGAGTGCATAACACTGGGATTGAAGAAGCGATCCTTGGAGCCGTAGCTCACAGTTTAATTAAGCCCTTCCTCTTTCCCAATGCACCCTGGCAAGCCTACATACTAGATGATAATAGGCACTCACGTTGCCCCTAGTGGACTGTATTGAAATTACATGAATGCCCAATGTGTCTCCTGATGTTCTGATGGCCTGGACAAACATCTAATACTGCAGTGGATCTGGTGTGACCTGGCTGGATGTTTCGTATGTAATATATGCACTGATGAAAGAACCTTACACAAACACATGAACACACACACACACACACACACACACACACACACACACACACAAATAAAAGCATATCTATGTTTGTGATTCCCTCTGCGCTAGTATCTGGCAAGCTGGCTGCATAGTCTAATCAATTATTGAAGATACCTTATTCTCCATGTGTCTCCCAGAATGTATTACATCCAGCTGCAGACATTGTGACAGACCTGGGGAAATGATAGAGAGAGAAACAAATACTCAAGTGGTTTGTGTGTCACGTGTCACTCAGCATTGCTTTCTAATATAATTTAATTGATGTTTATTTTTCATTTGTATGGTATTTGGTATTTTTGTTTTCACCGTCCCAAACTGACAAATAATGTATCCTGTATATACTGTATCTTCTTCTCTCATGTTTTTCTTATTTATTATTTTTACTTACTTTGTGTTTTTGTTCTGCTTTTAGTGCTGCATTGATATTACTGCATTGTTGGGTTTGGAGCTCGTAAGAAAGGCATTTCACTGTAATTGTGCACTTGATTGAATACACACACATGACTGACTGAGAGCAGCACAGGTTTAAACTTTACAGTAATGTACTGTTAAACCAAAGTTAATTTGGAATTTATGGTAAACATTTTTTACAGTAACTTACAGGTAATTGGCTGCCAGTAAGTTACCGTAAAAACAACAGGATTCTTTTTTTATTTTTTATATTTTTTACATATGAATTATGTCTGGATTTGATACCATGTTCCCTAATTGCAGGTGTGTTACTAAGTAAATAAATGGGTATGGAAGGATACTAACAATTATCAGAAGTGGTCCTGCGGTGAGGACATACACTTCCTCAGTCAGAGATTTATGTATCTCTGAGCTGTTTTATGACTCAATAAAAAATACCCACGCACACTGAATAGTCCAAATAATCTGTATTGACCTCGAAAAGATTTGGATCAGTCATGTGGGGTTCACAAAAAAAAATATTTCAGACTTTGTATGTGCCCTAACTAGAGCTTAGTTCCTCCTAGTCCCTGATACCATATCTGTGTTCCTGCTATTCCATTTCGCTCTCCTGAGAGGATCTGCTGTCTAGGATATCACATCAGGGCCCTCTCTCTCTGCTTTCTTTCCCTTCCATATATCCTCTCTCTCTCTCTCTTATCCCTTTCCTGGCCTGTCTGTCATCCACCCCTCTGATCTACTCAGAGAGAGAATCCACCTTCTCTCCATCTCTCCCTTGCCAAATGGACTGCTCTTGTCATGTCACAGTCTAATGTCACAGTCTCTTGAGGGATTTGGCATAGTGTACGGTGCCATCAAATATTATATGTTGTATCGTGGCAACGATCTTCCCCACCTTGACCCTTATCCAAATGCCAATTATTCTGTTGTCATCCGTCATGACAGCCCTAGGGTTTTATTATTCACTGACTTAACATGTTACATCAGTCTTATGACAGCTTTACGAAGGCGTTATAACCAATAAAAATTATACTGTTACAAAAAGTGTCTTCCTCAGAAATATTTGTGACTAACACCGGTGTCACAGAATGATCCAACTACATATTTACAGCATAATATCTATACCTGAATAACACCAGTGCTGATTGTCTCGGAGTCGCACTCGTGTCATAGCATGGATTTAACTAACAGAGGGCTGGCCACATGAATTCCTTCTTATTTTCCATGCCAACAACAACGTAGTGAAAAACAAGAAAGTTCTGTGCATCATTAGATAAATTAGATAAAGTTTAGTGGTGCGAGATGCATTCGGGCCATTTGTTACCTCGGCAACATCAGTGGTGAACACATTAATCAATTAGTCCGAGGTGATAAACACAGGAACAGCACCGTCACGTTTCACTCAGGATTCCCGAACTTCAAGGTTGCTGCGCTCATCTCACCACCCCATCCCTCCCTCTCCCTCCCTCTGTCTCTCTCTCTCTGTCTCTCTCTCTCTATGAGATTTAATTAAACCATTGTTGTAAATGGATCTTCAGTGAGGGTAGCAAGACTGTATGGATTAGATATGAACCTCTCTGGAGTATGTAATAAAGCCTGGATGGTCCAACTGCAGAGGGAAACATGCTGGTTTAGTTTCCATTTCAGTTGAGGAGATAATGATGTTGTTTTGTTTTCATTATAGATTGTTTTAATCTTGAATTGCCATTCACTTTTCACTTTCTGAATTGTTTGAACTGAACTATAATTCACAATATGTTAAAATGACAGGAAACCTACACTCACAGGACAGTTTATTAGGTGCACCACCCCGTTCACGAACATTGATCACTCCTACAGACAGTGAAGTCACGTGGCCGTGGCTTGCTATATAAAGCAGGCAGATAGGCATCAAGGCATTCAGTTACTGTTAGATTGAACGTTAGAATGGGCAAAATGAGTACCTAAGTGACTGAGTTTTTATTTATTTTATTTCACCTTTATTTAACCTCTTGCGTCGACCCGAGATGCAGACGTCTCATCTAGCCATCAGCAAATGCAAATGCGCTACGCCAAATGCTAATAGCACTCGTTAAAACTCAAACGTTCATCAAAACACACATGCAGGGCACTGAATTAAAGCTACACTCGTTGTGAATCTAGCCAACAAGTCAGATTATTAAAATGCTTTTCGGCGAAAGCATGAGAAGCTATTATCTGATAGCATGCAACACCCCGAAAGACCTGAAGGCGACGTAAACAAAATAATTAGCGTAGCCGGCGCTACACAAATAGCAGAAATAAAATATAAAACTTTCATTACCTTGGACGAGCTTCTTTGTTGGCACTCCTATATGTCCCATAAACATCACTATTGGGTCTTTTTTTCGATTAAATCGGTCCATATATACCCAAAATATCCATCTATGGAAACTGTGTGATTCAGAAAAAAAACACAGTTTCAAAACGCTACGTCATTTTTTTTAATTAAAAAAGTCGACGATAAACTTTCACAAAACACTTCGAAATACTTTTGTAATCCAACTTTAGGTATTAGTAAACGTTAATAATCTATCAAATTGATCACGAGGCGATGTGTATTCAATACCTCCACGATTTCAAATCATCTTCCGAAATCTCCCTTCCAAAACTTCCTGTCGGAGACCGGATGGAAAGTGGTCTCTCTTCCTCGTTTGACCAAGAAACAACGAGAAGGCAATTGACAAGACTGGTGACATCGTGTGGAAGCTGTAGGACTTGCAATCTCGGCCCCATTTAATTTCGTGCCCCTTAAACAATACATGCAAGTGGCGCATGGATATTTCTTTCAGTTTTCAGTGATCAGTTTTTCTTGCGTTTTTCGATGAAACAGACGCTCTGTTATAGTCACAGCGGTGATTTAACCAGTTTTAGAAACATGAGAGTGTTTTCTATCCACACATACTAATCATATGCATATACTATATTCCTGGCATGAGTAGCAGGACGCCGAAATGTTGCGCGATTTTTAACAGAATGTTCAAAAAAGTAGGGGGTCGACTTAAGAGTTTTTAACCAGGTAGGTCAGTTGAGAAAAAGTTATCATTTACAAACTGCGACCTGGTCAAGATAAAACAAAGCAGTGCGACACAAACAACAACACAGAGTTACACATGGAATATTCAAAACGTACAGTCAATAACACAATAGAAAAGTCTATATGGACACTGTGCTATCTAACCTCCAAACGAGCTTCAATGCCATACAACACTCCTTCCGTGGCCTCCAACTGCTCTTAAACGCTAGTAAAACCAAATGCATGCTTTTCAACCGTTCGCTGCCTGCACCCGCACGCCCGACTAGCATCACCACCCTGGATGGTTCCGACCTAGAATATGTGGACATCTATAAGTACCTAGGTGTCTGGCTAGACTGTAAACTCTCCTTCCAGACTCATATCCAACATCTCCAATCTAAAATCAAATCTAGAATCGGCTTTCTATTCCGCAACAAAGCCTCCTTTACTCACGCCGCCAAACTTACCCTAGTAAAACTGACTATCCTACCGATCCTCGACTTCGGCGATGTCATCTACAAAATAGCTTCCAATACTCTACTCAGCAAACTGGATGCAGTTTATCACAGTGTCATCCGTTTTGTTACTAAAGCACCTTATACCACCCACCACTGGCTGGCCCTCGCTACATATTCGTCGCCAGACCCACTGGCTCCAGGTCATCTACAAGTCCATGCTAGGTAAAGCTCTGCCTTATCTCAGTTCACTGGTCACAATGGCAACACCCACCCGTAGCACGTGCTCCAGCAGGTGTATCTCACTGATCATCCCTAAAGCCAACACCTCATTTGGCCTTTCGTTCCTGTTCTCTGCTGCCTGTGACTGGAACGAATTGCAAAAATCTCTGAAGTTGGAGACTTTTATCTCCCTCACCAACTTCAAACATCTGCTATCTGAGCAGCTAACCAATTGCTGCAGCTGTACATAGTCTATCGGTAAATAGCCCACCAATTTAACCTACCTCATCCCCATACTGGTTTTATTTATTTACTTTTCTGCTCTTTTGCGCACCAATATCTCTACCTGTACATGACCATCTGATCATTTATCACTCCAGTGTTAATCTGCAAAATTGTAATTATTCGCCTACCTCCTCATGCCTTTTGCACACAATGTTTATAGACTTTTTTCTTCTTTTTTTTCTACTGTGTTATTGACTTGTTAATTGTCTGTTGTCTATTCACACTGCTATGCTTTATCTTGGCCAGGTCGCAGTTGCAAATGAGAACTTGTTCTCAACTAGCCTACCTGGTTAAATAAGTAAAAATATATATACAGTGGGTGCAAATTAAGTAGGCCGTAGTGGCAAAATAATTACAATTGAGCAAATAAACACTGGAGTAATAGATGTGCAGAAGATGAATGTGCAAGTAGATATACTGGGGTGCAAAGGATTAAAAAAAAATATATAACAATATGGGGATGAGGTAGTTGGATGGGCTATTTACAGATGGGCTATGTACAGGTGCAATCTGTAAGCTTCTCTGATAGCTGATGCTTAAAGTTAGTGAGGGAGATATGAGTCTCCAACTTCAGTGATTTTTGCAATTTGTTACAGTCATTGGCAGCAGAGAACTGGAAGGAGAGGCAGCCAAAGGAGGAATTGGTTTTGGGGGTGACCAGTGAAGTATACCTGCTGGAGTGCTATGATCGCCGGTGTGGTATGATCGCCGGTGTCAGGCATGCAGGATCCAGTATCTCAGTAATGGACGCCCTCCTGGGCTTTTCATGAACGACAGTGTCTAGGTTTACAGAGAGTAGTGAGATTAACAAGAAACATCTAGTCGGCGGCAATGTAGGCGAAAACAGCTTGTTATTGGGAGCGGTAAAAGGAGAATGGCAAGAATTCTGCAAGCTAACAGGCAGGCCACAAACAGACAAATAAGGCACAGTTTAACAGTGGTGTACAGAACGAATCTCAGAACACACAACTCGTCGATCCCTGTCAAGGATGGGCTATTGCAGCAGAAGACCACACCGGGTTCCACCCCTATCAGCTAAAAACAAGAAGAAGCAGCTACAGTGGGCACGCAATAAACAACATTGGATAATTGATGAGTGGAAAAACGATGCATGGTCAGACGAATCCCGGTTCCTGCTGCGTCATTTGGCGCAGCAAGAACCAGGAGTCCATGGACCCATCCTGCCTGGTGTCAACGGTACAGGCTGGTGGCGGTGCTGTATCGCCATCCAATCTGCAGCAACTGCGTGATGCCATCACGTCAGCATTGACCAACATCCCTGTGGAATGTTTCCGACTTGTAAAATTCATACCCCTGAATAATTCAGGCTGTTCTGGAGGTAAAGGGGGGTGTACCTGAAACTGTCCGGTGAGTGTAATGTCAAACGCATAATAAGATGGTAGACTTTATTAAAACCAATTCAAAGAGTGATAGAGAGATAGAGAGACAGACAAACATACAGACAGACAGTTAGTTGTTGAAGAATCTAGACATAAAGAAAACAGGCAGGGGAAAAGAAAAGAGAGAGCCCATTTGCTTTTGTTTTAGTCCCTGCTGCTTTGGGAGGACCATGTGATTGATTGCTGAGAATCTTCCGCAAAGCCATTGACAGCGAGCCGACTGAAAATGGGAAAATAAAGATGGACAATCTCTTCCGGCCCTGTGAGTGGAGATAAAATTGGGGACTTGTGACTGCCTGGCTGGCATGGTGATTTCTTTAACATATTTCTCTCTCCCTAGCTGTTGGAGTGCTATCAAGGCCACTGATGCCTAATCCATGTGTTTGCTCCCAGTCTTACCCGGATCACCATGCTCAAATCAAAGGGGAGAGGGAGCATTGCACATCAGGAGGAAAGGACGAGGACATTCAGAGAAAGACACATACATATACGTCCACAACAATACACAAGCATGCTGGGATGCACATAAATGCAAGCACACACGTATGCATGCTTGCTCAGAAATCCATGCACATGGTGGACACACACAACCTGGGCCAGCTCCAGGCATAAGCAGTCACTTACGGCCCCTGGACGCTAGGGGGCCCCTGACCCCAACTTACTATTGAGGGTAAGAATAGTAGAATACACCAGGTGCAATTTTGAAAATTGGTTGTGCATCAGAATTTTTTATCTTGTTATATTAGTCACTCAATTAGCTGACAGTTAGCCATGTCAATTGTTTTATTGGTAATTAGTCTAGCCAGCTATCTAATTTGTAGTAATCAAGAACGAATACCGACCGGGAATGCAGGGCACATGCCTAGGGGCCCTGACATCCAGAGGGCCCCAATTGATTTTGTTATTCATCATCACTCAGGTATCATATTAACATGACATGTCATGGGAAATTCATTTTAAAACCGCAAAAAAAAATCTCTACCACATGGAAAGTGGGTAGAATTACAGGAAATTAGGTATAAAACTGATAATTCTGGGACTGTAGCGAGTTTTGAGAGTCACTTTGGACAACAGGAGACAAACCACAAATGTAGGTCTACCTGACTTATTACAATACAGTGGAGTATGGGTAAGATTGTTGAACCAATCATTCTACCCACCACCGAGGCGTTTGAATGATAACATTAAATATTTGGACTGGGATGCCATTAGAGAAGGTAAATTGAAGATAATTCTATCCACTTCCCAATGACCTCCCCATGGAAGCAATACACACAGAGAGATACAGAGGGAGAGGAAGAGAAAGAGGGAGGGAGGGAATTGAGAGCTGGGGAGATAATAAAATAACCTATGTAGATGTGCCTTCTTCCTGGAGACAGGAGAGGTAATGGCTCTGGGCTGAGATTCCTCCAGTGAAGGGGATTGTGGCTAGAAGCATTTCATTATGGTCTTATCCTGATAGACTGTGGATAAGCACATACAGGCCAGACTAAATGGACGCCATCCTTCTCAGGGAGAACGTGAAGTGTAGTAGAGAAAGGCATGAGAGAGGCTGGCTGACTGCTTGAACTCAATCATAAGTGTTGATAGAAATAGGTGCACTAACTCAATTAAAGGGATATCTCACCCAAAGTACAAAATTACAAATGTGTTTCCTTTCACTCTTAACAGTCTTTGGATAAGGAGTTGTTTACCTGGCTGCTGTCACTAAATTCTAATTTGAGTATTCTTGTCCAAAAACCAATGAAAGTCAATAGCCCTAAGTTAGCATGTAAAAATGCCATGCCAAAATCACCCCAAAGTGTCTGACATTGATTGTTCAGCTCATTGAAGTTACTTTAAGATGATTTGTGCAGGAAATTACAGAAGAAATGACAGAATTAGCCTTAGGTGAGCGCCACAGCACCACCTGTTGGCTTGGATGAATCAACTGTCAAAAGAGCGCTTTTAAGGCGCAAAGCACCAGGACTAACTTGAAAGTATTTTTTCTGATCCTGCCTTTGAGAGCAGATTTTAATAAGTGAGAGAGAGCTTGGGCAAGGCACTGCTTTAAGCCCTATCCATAATGTATGAGGCCAGAGGAGATACTTGGCACAGAGCTAAAAAGGAGGAATTATCTCACCATGCACAGTGGCAGAATCCAATCTAACGTCCATTAGCTCAGGACCAATCCTATAGGCTGAGAAGGGGCCTCCAGAAGTTTCTCCATAAAGGGTCAGTAAACCATTATGGAAATGAAATGGGACAAATAAATGATACATATCACTGAATAAAACAGGACATCTTTTGGAATGAAACGGCCCCATCTGAAGAACATTGATATAAGAAAGCAAGGAGGTTTCACAGTGCTGTATGGCCTATATGTTGGCACTTCTAGGGGTGTATAATAACAATAATAATAATAATAATAATTTAATTGGGAGACAATGTATTTTACTTTTTCAACAAATATTACCCCAAATGATGGAATTACTTAGAATTTGGCAGGGGGAGCCCACCAAGCATACATTTTTATTCTGTTGTCATGTGGAGACATGACCACACAATGTTAAAGGCACATAATTAGTCAACATTTGAGACCTAGTTAGTCCTGTCCAGTCTTCTGGTTTATCACTGTTGATGAATCATAATAATCAAACCAGGAACAAGACAAAAACCTCCACAGGATCATGACACAACGCCCTGACGACTTTAGACAACCATTTTTGGAAGTTCGAAGACGTCCTAAGGACTACATTTTGTTTGCAGGGTCCCCTGCAGTCAAATGCTTTATCATTAAAGATGGATTGTAACAAACAACCACACAAGTACTAATTGTAGCAATTAAACCCAAAGCTTCTCGTCTTCAATTGCACAGCACAGAGGAAATGTCTGGGTGCAGGTGTTCAGCATTACTCATGTCCTGACTGACTGCCCTTGGTGGCATTCAATCTAGAAGTAAACAACATAGACAGTCACAGACAAGGTTTAATCCCTTCTGCATTAATTGTCCTATGGTTACCTTAGTGATGGAACCCCCTAAGTACATTTTTGGAAGCACTTTACATTACAGCACTACATGTCACACGTACAGTCTTTCTGTGAACTAGAGGAGTACTTTTGGAAGTAATTACATATTGCCAGGCAAATATTATGGTTATTACGAGAAATATTAATATTGCTTTCTCGTGGCTTTATTTTGCTAAATAACTATGAATTAACAGACTTATTTTCAAATAATTGTCAACATATAACATCACATTAAGGTGTGGGATGTTTACTGTATTGCAAGGAACAATTAGCAGGTCTATTTCGCTCCAGCAGCTGGCGTATTCTGTCTGTTAACAATTCACCTGTGGGAACATGGAGTCTCTTAACACCCGACAACAGAAAGAGTTGGCCACTACTATACGAGAGATTGTTTGTGAGGAAATAACCTCCACCCTTGACTTGGAATTAAAACTGATAAATGAATCTCTTGCACTGCTCACTTTTGAAGTGGATACCTTCTCAACAAAAGTGGAATGTATGGAGACAGCAGCCAATGTGACAGAGTGGCGACTCCATGACCTGGACACAGTGGGAGCTAAGCTAGGAAAAATCAATCTCCTAAAAAGAAAACAGAAACACTCAAAAATAATTCCTCTAAATTCAATGTGCGGGTCACAGGACTTGAAACTGCTGTGGAAGCGGGCATCTCAACTTCCTTTATGAGCAATCTTTTCTATGAACTGTTTGGGCAGGAGAAGCTGGGTTCCATGTCGCTGATAAACATTGCCACCATACGGGTCCTCTCCAGAACGGATCTCGGTGTATGATTGTACGAATCCACAGTTTTGAAGAGAAACGGCTAATTGTTAACCTCGCAGCGGAATCAGGGACCTATGTGGAGAAGAGGATCAGCATCTACCCAGAGTGCCAAACTGCTGAAACAGGGGACGACCTATAACGAGGTGAGATCCCAGCTATGCAAGCTATACCTGTGATACGGCTTCATCTACCCGGCAAAATGCATCTTGACCTTCCAGAATACAACACACACATTTTCCACTGCGAAGGAGGCTCAATCCGTTTTTGAGAAGCCCAACACAGAAGGGGATGAGCCGACAGATATACACTAATCCCAATTGTATTGGCTAATTCAGGTATGCTATCCACACTGTAACCATGCCTTCAGCATATGTCAATGATGAGGACACCCCCCCCAATTGGGTAAAAGGGAAATTATAATTATTTTTATTGCTCAACATTGGACTTCGTTATTGTTATATTGCCTATGGTCCAGGACATTTATACAATGATGACTTCACACCAATTAATGAACAACGGATAATATATTGTGATAAGTGTCATCCAAACTGGGATTGCTTCCTTGTGAGGCTACAGTACATTGCATCCTTATGGGCTAAACTGTTTAGGATAGAAGGCCAAACCCATATGGGCTACCACACAATTTATTTTTGTTTTTGTTGAGGGTACATTATGTTTAGGATAATTTAGAGCATATTGCTAATGATGATGGATCAGGAGCTATTGCTCCTACAGCCATCCTGTTTGACTGCTTAGGCTTGCATTTCTGTTGAATTTTCCCCATTTTCTCTTCTTTACTTCTTCATTAGCTACCCTAATTCATCAAGTCTGCAAACTTAAATGTAAAGGTTTGAAGGGGCAAGTGGTTACTTATTTGATGTTTTACCTTATTTCTTTCTCAACTGTTCACAGGTGGGGTTTCTGGGTGGGGAACGACCAATGGGTGGGTTTCCCTGTGGCTCCTGCTTTTTCTTTCACATCCATGGGCTTATTAACATTGAAGATAACAATTACATTATTAATAATGCATTTTTTAAAACAAATGCAATGCTAGCTATTCTCTCTTGGAATTTGAAAGGCCTAAAGTGTCCTATTAAACTTTCTAGTTGTCTTGATATCTTAGCAAGAAACCATGTTAATATAGCAATGCCCCAAGAAACACACCTGCTCCAAAATGACTCACATAGAACCATTTGCACAAACTAGATGTTTTGTCTTCAGCCCCAAACAAAACTAATCATAAGAAATTCAAAATGACCATCTTGGGTAAAGGCGAAGACCAAGAAGGCAGAACTATCACTTTCCTTAAATGTATACATAATGAAAAGAAAATAGCCTTTATTTATATGTACGCTCCAAATTCATATGATCCTATGAATTTCTGTAGTTCAATGCTTCACATGGCTACCCCTTTTGGCTATTGGGATAAAATGCATAGTGTAGTTTCATTTATATAGCAAGGAATAAAAAAAAGGAAAGATGTAGAAGGACTTTTCGTACCAATTTCCACGCACTAGCATTTCACCACATCCTATATTGGTTAAGACGTAATTCTTAGTATATAGAGTATATAGAGAAAAATGGTGTCTCCTATTGCCTTGGAAGAGGGGGTCTTCACCATATACCCCCTGAACAATTTAAACTACTCTTGGTCCCATTATTGCTCACACAATTTCTATTTGTTTCAAAATTAAAAAACGATGTAACTGTAAATCAAAATGGCAGGCCCATACTCCAATATTTCACAATAATGCCTTGCGATCTGGAGGGCGGCCTTTTGCATCCCCACTAATGGTCCACATGTGGGATCTGTACCCTTACCGACATCATGGACAGCAATGGTTGGAAAACATTCCAACATACACATTACCACTAAACTCTGTTTTTTATATTTAGAACATTTGTGACAAACTGTATTGAGTAGGTTCTGTCCAATAGACAAGTTCTGAGGATTTCTTCTCAAGCTGTTATACCAGTCATTGTGCCATATCAATAAAGTTACCTTAGCGTAAACATATAAATAAGAACAATTTAAACCTTACCTAAATATAATATTTAGAAAGGAAGCTGTACAGTTTATGATGACGGTAATGAATCAGGAAAAGTGGAAAAATAAAGAAGCAGACATTGGGTGAAAAAAAAAAAAAAGTACCCGTTCTAATAATAGTTTAAAAAGGAGAGAGCCATTAGAGAAAAGAGAAGGAAATTAAGTTAATTTAGCTTCAAGTAAATCACGCCGCAAGTCATTCTATCTCCCTTCCTACTTTGACAGTGCGATTCAATTTGTTAAAAGTTTTAGGAAATGCAAATACCAAATCCTAAATACCAGAGATTGGGGGCGACGGCAGGAGAAGGGAGGGGAGGGGTTGACAAAAGTACATGCCTTATTTATGTCAGACAGTGATTAGATTAATACTAATTAGACACTATCTGTGTCTGCCTCCTTCCTGTCCCCCCGGGCGACACCACAACGGGAGCCATGGCAATTAAAACCAGGATGCTGTCATCCTTCATCACTGTGCCATGGTGTTTGCCCCTGGAAACAATTTCTGATATAATTTTTAGTCTTCGTTCTTTACCCCTCCTCCTCCGCCCCACTATTCTCTGCATGGTGCAGCAGGCATGGGTGTGTACGGATGAAAACTAAATGTTTGACAACACACCAGTCAGATGTAGGATTTAAACTCATCACAGTAATCTCTCTCCTCTCTCCCCCCCTCTCCCCCTTCTCTTCTCTTCAAATCAAATCAAATGTATTTATATAGCCCTTCGTACATCAGCTGATATATCAAAGTGCTGTACAGAAACCCAGCCTAAAACCCCAAACAGCAAGCAATGCAGGTGTAGAAGCACGGTGGCTAGGAAAAACTCCCTAGAAAGGCCAAAACCTAGGAAGAAACCTAGAGAGGAACCAGGCTATGAGGGGTGGCCAGTCCTCTTCTGGCTGTGCCGGGTGGAGATTATAACAGAACATGGCCAAGATGTTCAAATGTTCATAAATGACCAGCATGGTCAAATAATAGTAATCACAGTGAACAGGTCAGGGTTCCATAGCTGCAGGCAGAAGAGTTGAAACTAGAGCAGCAGCACGGCCAGGTGGACTGGGGACAATCATGCCAGGTAGTCCTGAGGCATGGTCCCAGGGCTCAGGTCCTCCGAGAGAGAGAAAGAAAGAGAGAAAGAGAGAATTAGAGAGAGAATACTTAAATTCACACAGGGTTAAACAGCAGCAATACTCTAGATATAACAGACTGACCCTAGCCTCCCGACACATAAACTACTAAACTTCTCTTCTCTCTCTTACTCTCTTCCTGCACAGGCTATATTAGTTATATTGCTGTTAACATAATCAGATTTTCCCAATTCAATTGCTGTTTTAATGTGCCAAACTGTAACGGTTTTCTAGTGGTGATGAAAGAGAGTCGGACCAAACTGCAGCGTGTCGATTGCGATCCATGTTTAATATACCAAAGAAACACGAACTTACAAAAAAACAATAAACGAAACCGAAACAGCCTATCTGGTGCAAACTAACAACGAGTACACATAGGACACTAAGGACAATCACCCACGACAAACTCAAAGAATATGGCTGCCTAAATATGGTTCCCAATCAGAGACAACGATAAGCACCTGGCTCTGATTGAGAACCACTCCAGACAGCCATAGACCTTGCTAGACAACCCACTAAGCTACAATCCCAATACCACCACCAAAACCCCAAGACAAACACACCACAATTACAAAAACCCCATGCCACACCCTGGCCTGACCAAATACATAAAAATAAACACAAAATACTTTGACCAGGGCGTGACAGAACCCCCCTAAGGTGCGGACTCCCGAACGCACCTCAAAACAATAGGGAGGGTCCGGGTGGGCGTCTGTCCATGGTGGCGGCTCCGGCGCGGGGACGTGGACCCCACTCCTTTAATGTCTTAGTCCCCTCTCCCTTCGTCCCTGGATAGTCCACCCTCGCCGCCGACCATGGCCTAGTAGTCCTCACCCAGAACCCCACTGGACTGAGGAACAGATCGGGACTGATGGACAGCTCGGGACCGAGGCAGCTCGGGACTGAGGGGAAGCTCGGGAGTGAGAGAAAGCTCAGGAGTGAGAGGAAGCTCAGGAGTGAGAGGAAGCTCAGGAGTGAGAGGAAGCTCAGGAGTGAGAGGAAGCTCAGGAGTGAGAGGAAGCTCAGGAGTGAGAGGAAGCTCAGGAGTGAGAGGAAGCTCAGGAGTGAGAGGAAGCTCAGGAGTGAGAGGAAGCTCAGGCAGGTAGATAGATCTACCAGCTCCTGGCTGACTGGCAGATCCTGGCTGACTGGCAGATCTGGAAGAGTCTGGTTGACTGGCAGATCTGGAAGAGTCTGGTTGACTGGCAGATCTGGAAGAGTCTGGTTGACTGGCAGATCTGGAAGAGTCTGGTTGACTGGCAGATCTGGAAGAGTCTGGCTGACTGGCAGATCTGGAAGAGTCTGGCTGACTGGCAGATCTGGAAGAGTCTGGCAGACTGGCGATGCTGGGCAGACCGGCGGCGCCGGGCAGACTGGCGGCGCCGGGCAGACTGGCGACGCTGGGCAGACTGGCGGTGCTGGGCAGACTGGCGGTGCTGGGCAGACTGACGACGCTGGGCAGACTGACGACGCTGGGCAGACTGGCGGTGCTGGGCAGACTGGCGATGCTGGGCAGACTGGCGATGCTGGGCAGACTGGCGATGTTGGGCAGACTGATGACGATGCTGGGCAGACTGATGACGATGCTGGGCAGACTGGCGATGCTGGGCAGACTGGGGGCACTGGCGGCGCTGGGCAGACTGGCGGCACTAGCTGCTCCATATAGGCTGACAGCTCTGGCGGCTTCTTACAGACTGACCGCTCTGGCGGCTCCGTGCTGACTGGCAGCTCCTTGCAGACTGGCAGCTCCTTACAGACTGACAGCTCCGTGCAGACTGACAGCTCCGTGCAGACTGACAGCTCCGTGCAGACTGGCTGCTCCATGCAGACTGGCTGCTCCATGCAGACTGGCTGCTCCATGCAGACTGACAGCTCTGGCTGCTTCATGCAGACTGACAGCTCTGGCTGCTCCATGTAGACTGGCTGCTTCATGCAGACTGGCAGCTCGGGCTGCTTCATGTAGACTGACAGCTCTGGCTGCTCCATGCGGACTGACAGCTCTGGCTGCTCCATGTAGACTGACTGCTTCATGCAGACTGGCAGCTCGGGCTGCTTCCTGTAGACTGACAGCTCTGGCTCCTCCATGCAGACTGACAGCTCTGACTGCTCCATGCAGACTGACAGCTCTGGCTGCTTCATGCAGACTGGCATCTCTGGCTGCTCTATGTAGACTGGCTGCTTCATGCAGACTGGCAGCTCGGGCTGCTTCATGTAGACTGACAGCTCTGGCTGCTCCATGCGGACTGACAGCTCTGGCTGCTCCATGCAGACTGACAGCTCTGGCTGCTCCATGCGGACTGACAGCTCTGGCTGCTCCATGCGGACTGACAGCTCTGGCTGCTCCATGCGGACTGACAGCTCTGGCTGCTCCATGTAGACTGGCTGCTTCATGCAGACTGGCAGCTCGGGCTGCTTCATGTAGACTGACAGCTCTGGCTGCTCCATGTAGACTGGCTGCTTCATGCAGACTGACAGCTCTGGCTGCTCCATGCAGACTGACAGCTCTGACTGCTCCATGCAGACTGACAGCTCTGGCTGCTTCATGCAGACTGGCAGCTCTGGCTGCGCTGAACAGGCGGGAGACTCCTGCAGCGCTGTGTCGGAGGAAGGCTCTGGCTGCGCTAAACAGGCGGGAGACTCCGGCAGCGCAGGAGAGGAGAAAGGCTCTGGCTGCGCTAAACAGGCGGGAGGCTCCGGCAGCGCTGTAGAGGAGGAAGGCTCTGGCTGCGCTAAACAGGCGGGAGGCTCCGGCAGCGCTGTAGAGGAGGAAGGCTCTGGCTGCGCTAAACAGGCGGGAGACTCCAGCAGCGCAGGAGAGGAGAAAAGCGCTGGCTGCGCTGAACAGGCGAGGCACACTGAAGGCCTGGTGCGTGGTGCTGGAACTGGTGGTACTGGATCGAGGACACGCACAGGAAGCCTGGTGCGGGGAGCTGCTACCGGAGGGCTGGGGTGTGGAGGTGGTACTGGATAGACCGGACCGTGCAGGCGCACTGGGGCTCTTGAGCACCGAGCCTGCCCAACCTTACCTGGTTGAATGCTCCCGGTTGCCCTGCCAGTGCGGCGAGGTGGAATAGCCTGCACTGGGCTATGCAGGCGAACCGGAGACACCGAGCGCAAGGCTGGTGCCATGTAAGCCGGCCCAAGGAGACGCACTGGGGACCAGATGCGTAGAGCCGGCTTCATGGCATTTGGCTCGACGCTCAATCTAGCCCGGCCGATACGCGGAGCTGGAATATACCGAACCGGGCTGTGCACCCGCACTGGAGACACCGTGCGCTCCACAGCATAACACGGTGCCTGCCCGGTCTCTCCAGCCCCCGGTAAGCACAGGGAGTTTGCGCAGGTCTCCTACCTGGCATAGCCATACTCCCTGTAAGCCCCCCAAGAAATTTTTGGGGCTGACTCTCGGGCTTCCATCCGCTCTGCCGTGCTAGCTCCTCATAATGCCGCCTCTCTGCTTTTGCTGCCTCCAGCTCGGCTTTGGGGCGACAATAATCTCCAGGCTCATTCCAGGGTCCTTTACCGTCCAATTCCTCCTCCCATGTCCATAACTCCAGGTGGTGCAACCTCTCCCACTGTAGCTGCTGCTGCTCCTGCTGCTGCTGCCTCTGTTGCCTCTTCTCCTGTTGCTCCTTTGGGCGGCTACACTCCCTGGTTTAGCCCAGGGTCCTCTCCCGTCGAAGATCTCCTCCCATGACCAGAAATCCTTGGTGAGCATCTCCTTTTCGGCTGCTCCTGCCTGTTGACACGCCGCTTGGTCCGTTGGTGGTGGGTGATTCTGTAACGGTTTTCTAGTGGTGATGAAAGAGAGTCGGACCAAACTGCAGCGTGTCGATTGCGATCCATGTTTAATATACCAAAGAAACACGAACTTACAAAAAAACAATAAACGAAACCGAAACAGCCTATCTGGTGCAAACTAACAACGAGTACACATAGGACACTAAGGACAATCACCCACGACAAACTCAAAGAATATGGCTGCCTAAATATGGTTCCCAATCAGAGACAACGATAAGCACCTGGCTCTGATTGAGAACCACTCCAGACAGCCATAGACCTTGCTAGACAACCCACTAAGCTACAATCCCAATACCACCACCAAAACCCCAAGACAAACACACCACAATTACAAAAACCCCATGCCACACCCTGGCCTGACCAAATACATAAAAATAAACACAAAATACTTTGACCAGGGCGTGACACAAACAAATAAATTCAGTCCCATTACCCTAAATTTACCAACAGGCGATGTATATGCATGTATTCAAAGAACTTAAATAATTGCCACGGTTTGCCGTTGAGTACTTGTACTGTATGTATCAACAGATTATCCGACAATACATACGCATGATGTATTGATTGCGATCACCAAAACATAATTAGGGATTTAAAAAAATCCCCAGTGTATCTACCACCACACAACTCAAAAGTTGCTATCATCATTATTAAAATGGACTTTTCTCAAAAGCTCTTTTGATCCATTCTGGCTGTCTTTTGGTGCTCCATTAACTACGGGTTATGATCATTATGATTAAAGGTGGGTAACAGGCCCATCTTCTTCTGAATATTTTTTTTTAAAACTTCACAATGTCATTGTTCACAATGACGAGGAAGGAAGGAAACGTTCTGCTCTCTCTGAGGCAGCTTGAATTATTCCTGTCTTCAGGCCCTGCCTTCCCCCCTGCTTTGGAAAAGAGAAAACTCTGATCTCTCTGGTCTTGAAATACTGCAAAATGGCTGCCGTGTTGCTTGTGTTTGTTGTTGTCTTGGATCCTCTCTCTCTGCACCCTAATTAACTTGGTGGTGTGGCAGTGTGGAGTTCTCTGCTGACGCTTCTTCTAGTTTTATAATCCTTTCTCTCGATTCACTGTCTTCCACTCTCTGCACTGCCTCCACCCTTTACCCCCAAGTGAAGACACAGCAGTCCCCCTGCCAGTCCCATTGGGGCTGTGACGCAAGTTCTCTTATCTCCTGTGTTCTCAGGCAACAGTGAGGGAGGAGGAAGGTGAGCATGAGGGAGAGGAGATGGAGGGAGGTGAGGAGGTGGTGGTGTGGGCACACATGGGCAGCAGGAGGCCACCATGGGTAACCGCCTAACCGAAAACAAATAGACAGTGGCCTGACAAGCTGCTATGGCACTTGCCTGCCTTTTGTGGCTGTCCGATGTGTGGATGGAATACTGCCGCTAAAACGTCCCCCCACACACCCGTCGCCCTGTCATTTTATCTCATCCCTTCCTCGCTCTCAGTCACCATCAGCTCTCTGCCACCTGTCATAGAGCCAGCTCGGAGAGCATCGCCCCGGCCCAAACTGTGACGCGTCTCCTACAACAACACCATTATCGTCTCCTGTCCACTCCGGTTCATAAGAAGCATGTTCTCTTCCCCGTGCCCCAGACCGGCAGCTCTTCATAGCATTACTGTTAGGGACTCAAATCAATTGAACCCAATTACAATATTTACGCAGTTAGTGGCATAATCTTAGACCTATCTCATAACAAATACATCATACATATTTTATCACCTAACTAACATGTCAGCTACAATGGCTACAAAGTTGCCATAACTACAATGGTTAAACGTAACTGTTGATGATTGATTAGTTGATTCAATAATAGTTGTTGCATAGCAGATAACAGATTGTAATTTATGCAAGTCCAGTTGCTATGATCACAATTTTGGCTGGATTGAAGAGGTCTTAAAGTAATATACCCACTTTAGGACATTACAATTTTACTCAACCTTTAAATTCTCAACCAAACCCTGTTCGAAAATATTTTCTTGGAAACATTCAACAGGGATTATGGGTAAACAAGCATTTGTGCAAATGAAAGCACATCATTTAAAGGGAATGCTCAGGCAAAAGGAAAAAATCCTACTCTAAATTAAACCCACCACAATACAGTAAATAAAAAAGGACAGCCAATTCCAAACGAGACGGCCTTAAGCACTGTATGGGAATCCTGGACCTTTCACAAAAGCTTAAATGTGCTTTGTTGGTTTTACTTCATTTGTAGCTGGCCTTCTTACTTCATTTGTAGCTGGCCTTCTTAGGCAACCTTAAGTCACTGCCAGTGATTCCCCCTTCAAGACTGAATTAGGTTTAAAGGCAGAGGCTCAGTCCTTGTCAATACTCATTAGCCTTGGACTTTGGCCCTGGACGAGGACCTGGCTGCCGCTGCTGTCAAGCTCAATACCAGACTGTCACACTGCCAAGCCACTTTTTACCTCCGTCAACACAAATGGCAACATCGGAAAGGCGGTCAGAGAGTTGAGACTTTTCTTATCTCCTAGTGACCACCACAAAAAATGTCCAATCTAACAGGGATTTAGCCTACAAGTTGTTTCCAACTCTGATAGAAAGCCTCCACAAAACACACATTTATGTTTTGACAGGGATTTAGCCTGCAAGTTAACTCTTTTATATTGGTGCCAAAACATTGGAGATATATTCTGTGTCTGGACACCACCCCCTGCAACTGAATCCTGCACATCCTGATGGGCAGACCACAGGCTGTGAGATTTGGCAACAACACCTCCTTCACACTGTCCTTTTAACAAAGGGCCCCCCAGGTGTGTGTCCTCGGCCCTCTGCTGTACTCCATGTTCACCCACGACTGCGTGGCTTTGCATGACACCAACTCCATCATCAAGTTTGCTGACGACAACACGGTTTTAGGCCTGATAACCAACAACGATGAGTCAGCATATAGGGAGGAGATACAGTAATTGAATTGGCACTGTGGTGCCAGGACAACAACCTCTCCCTCAACGTCAGCAAAACAAAGGAGTGATTGTTGACTTCAGGAAGCAGAGGAAGGAACATCCCCCGATCCACATCAACGGGACTGCAGATGAGAGATTATTCATGGACCAACAACACCGCCACTCTTGTCAAGAAGGCACAACACCGTCTCTATTTCCTAAGGCGTCTGAAGAAATGTGCAGCCTCATCAAGGACCCCATACACCCCAGCCACGAGCTGTTCTCTTCCTTACTGTCAGGCAGACGGTATCCGAGC
Organism: Oncorhynchus tshawytscha; assembly: GCF_018296145.1. Lineage (NCBI taxonomy): Eukaryota > Metazoa > Chordata > Actinopteri > Salmoniformes > Salmonidae > Oncorhynchus > Oncorhynchus tshawytscha. Next base: position 51,460,230 of record NC_056435.1, read on the forward strand.
ATGAGGTCCGATACCAACAGGCTCAGAAACAATTTCTTTCTACAAGACTGCTGAACACTTGAACTGGACGGACCACCTACACTGACTCTCCTTACTTTAAAACACACACACACATTCATGCTACACACAACCACTAATACCATACTGCACAATTTAAACACTTGCCCCCCAATCCCCCTTTCCCCAAAACAGGTGTGAATACTGGACTTTAAATTGTGCCTTTCTGTATTCAGCTCCACTACAGCCCTGTCGAAGTGAATGGGGGTGTGCTCAGTCTTCCATTTCCTGTAGTCCACGATCAACTCCTTAAATCCTTTGTCATGCTGACATTGAGGGAGAGGTTGTTCTCCTGGCACCACACTGCCAGGTCTCTGACCTCCACTCTATAGCCTTTCTCACTATCGTGTCATCAAAAAATTGAATGATGATGTTGGAGTCGTGCGCAACCATGGAAAAACACATTGAGACCTAGGTCTCATTTGAAAACATGCGCTGGGAACAATATGGAAACGAAAATGAAATAAATAGCAAATATTATATAGACAATAAACAATCAAACAAAACAAACATATTTATCAACATAAAAATCCCTAGCCTTTCTCCAAATCTGACCCAGAGACAACAAAACATCAAAATGAATCGTTACTTGGAGATTTTTCCACATGATAGGAGCCTGGTAGGAAAAGGCAGATTTACCCAACTCTGTGGATACACAGATGAAATGCGCTGTGATAAATTGTGTCCAAGGGCTTCAAACACTGGTGCACAGTGTCAGTCAAAAGTTTGGACACACCCATTCATTCTTTATTTTTACTATTTTCTACACTGTAGAATAAAAGACATCAAAACTATGAAATAACACATATGGAATCATGTAGTAACCAAAAAAAGTGTTTAACAAATCAAAATATATTTTATATTTGAGATTCTTAAAAGGAGCCATCCTTTGCCTTGATGACAGCTTTGTACACTCTTGGCATTCTCTCAAACAGCTTCAGTAGGTTAATCGTAATCGTAGGTCATCCATTTTATTTTCCAATGATTGCATGTTAGCAAGTAGAATTGATGGCAATGGGAGTTTACTCGCTCGCCTACGGATTCTGAAAAGGCCTGATCTGCATCCTATTTTCCTCCGTCTTTTCTTCACGCATATGATGTGGATCTGGACCTGTTCCTGGGAGAGCAGTATATCTTTCTCGTCTTACTCGTTAAAGGGAAAAGCTTCTTCCAGTTTGTGGTGAGTAATCCCAGTTCTGATGTCCAGAAGTTAGTTTCGGTCTTAAGAGACGGTAGCAGCAACATTATGTACAAAATAAGTAAAAAAATAAGTTACAAATAACGCAAAAAAACTAACAAAATAGCACAATTGTTTACGGGCATGTAAAGCGCCAGCCATCCTCTTCGGTGCCATTTTAGCCTTTAGCTCAGTGCGGATGTTGCCTGTAATCCATGGCTTCTGGTTGGGATATGTATGTATGTTCACTGTGGGGACGTAGTCGGCGATGCACTTATTAATGAAGCCGCTGACTAATGTGGTAAATTCCTCTATGTTATCGGATGAATCCCGAAACATATTCCAATCTATTCTAGCGAATGAGTCCTGAAGCTTAGCATCCACTTCATTGGACCACTTCCCTATTGAGCAGATCACTGGTAATTCGTGTTTGAGTTTTTGCTTGTAAACAGGAATCAGGAGGATAGAGTTGTGTTCAGATTTTCCAAAGGGAGGGAGAGGGAGAGCCTTGTATGCATTTCTGTGTGTGGAGTAAAGGTGATCAAGAGTTTTGTCGCATCTAGTTGTACAGGTGACATGCTGGTAAAAAAGTATATATGAGTTCTGGGCACCCTTCCTGCTTCAGCAGACATAATTAGTATCGGGTTAGGTACTCATTCTTTTGATAGTCAATGTTCTCTCTCTCTTTTTCAGGCCCCTCTCTATCTCACACCTTCACTTTTTACTCCATACAATAACGACCCTGTAATGCTGTTCGCCTGCATAACTAGGAGCAAAAGCATGCTTTCATGACTCCATTATGAAAACAGAAAACACTCCAATGCTTTATTGATAAAGCATTACACTGTGTGATGCTTTATAGTATGGAAACATACATTATGTACACACAGCCTGAGGCATATCAGGTGGTCCCTAACCCCCCACACCCTCCTCTCACCCAGTGAAAGCATTATCTGCATTAAATGTGATTATGCTGTAAAGACACCATCTCCAACTGCCACTGACAAAAAGGCCAGCAGGCTAGCTGTGTGCGTGAAATATAGTAGGAGAACATGGCAGTGCCACGCTCTGTCAAATGGAAAAAATAGCCAAATAAACACAAAAACAAACATACATCCCTTATCCAATCTCAGAGAGAGAGAGAGAGAGAGAGAGTAGAAGAATAATTTCACACTGCGTCATGCGGTTAGGTATTTAAATGCATTGTTGACGGTCCAATCTAGTTTCTCAGGGGGAACGTGATATTTAAAAGTGACACGGGTGACCCTCCACATTTGCGAAGTGTCATCATGCATCAATCGGCGAGGTGTATATCAAAGCTCCTCCTAATGGTGTGTGCATTGGGATTTATATTTCCAATTAAATCTGCAAATTATATGATTATACACCGCACTGCGCCAGGCCATTTTGGAAATGGCTTGTGCTGTTCATTTTGTTTTCTCCAAAGATAATAGTGCCAATTGCAAAACGTGCATGTGTGAAGAGAATATTAATGTTTTTTCTCTCTCTCAGAAACACAAATACCCCAAAACACACATTTACCGATAAGCACACATATCTAAGAGTGCTTATAAATGCACACACACACACACACACACACACACACACACACACACACACACACACACACACACACACACACACACACACACACACACACACACACACACACACACACACACACACACACACACACACAAAAACACATTTGAGATGCTTTTCACTGACTGTCGCAGCTCTATAATCAGCTAAGCATTTGGCCACGCGTGCTGCCTGTGAATGCCTTCCTCATATGCCATTCCTCTCCTGGTTTTCATATCAACTTTCTTTCATTGTCCAGAAGCCAAATGCACAATCATAATCATATTAGCAACCTATCCTAGTTGTTGCATCTTTAGATTCAACCTCAAGTTTTTAAAGGAGATGTTCAGAATCGTGTTTTCTGTTTTCATTTTTTTCTGTGAATTGCATTTTGGCAAATGTTTGAAAACGCAGTTTTATTGGCGGCTTCATTACAGGAGTTTCATGTTTTGTTAAGATTAATTACCATAATATAAATATGATTTCTGTCATTCTGAGCACTGTGGGTGGATGCCCTAATGGGTTACGCACCCAATGCGTATGTGTCGGGTAGATTTCTCAACTGGCCAGTAAAATAAAATCTTCCTGGCCACATTTTCCTGACGGAAATCTTGACACACACACACACACATGCACTCACACACACAACTACACACCGTTGGGATGAACACACAAACTGTTGGCTCTGAGATTTTTTAGACAATTCCCAGAGTAACGAGACAGTGCCTATATGAGTCCTTACCAGCTAAGATCCAGCACCTGTCTCAACACATTTATTGCCTGGGAAAAATTATATCAGCAAAAGAGCCTGCCCGGTAAACCAACAAGTCGATCTGTCAGACAGAGGAAGGGGGCCCCTCAGATGACCAACAGGAGCTCTGCCTGCTGCTGCTCTGCACTCTCCCTATCCTCATTGCTGTAAATTATTGATTTTAACATGACAGCTATCGAAGAGACAGCCCAAATGCAGACTGGAGGAGGAAAAGGGGGAATATTTGCTATTGCTTGTCTATGCTTGACTGCTAAGACCACTTTCACCAAGAGCTTTATGCCTACAGTACCAAGGAGGGCTGAGTACATTTTTGAATTCCAAATTCTGCCTGTCATTACATAGTTGGGAAACATTCTTCCCCAAACTCATGTTTACCTAGCCAGAGTGGCTTATCATATGTTAATAAAGGGATTCTGAAAGTGATGGAAGAAGATGGAAGAAGAGTGAGCTGATAAGCCATGCAGCTGTAATACTAATACACATTTCAATATCCCCGCCCGGTAACAGAAGTAGCCAGATTGTAATTTGTGACTTGGATTGCATAACAACATCTGGATAATCCTCAACCTACAGTACAGGCACATACGCATATCTGCCAATTCGATTTATTTGCTGCCTTTTTGGGATCTCTTTTTACCCTTGGCATTTTGTGGATCTGGTGAAAAATGTCACTAAAACTGAAGCGGATTCCCACTGCCTTCCCATGGCCACAAACGGAGAAGTAGAAGGAAGATGGCAGTGCAGTGAGCACACAAGGCTTGCACGCATCTCTTTTACCTCTGAAACCAAGTACAAACCAACTAGCAGTGTGCTACTGCTTCTGCATATCTTCGTAGGTCTGGAATGAGCATCTGATGCACAGCATCTACTGTAGCACACCTTATGTATGGAGCTTAATGTATTTACTGTATTATTCACCTTTTCAAGTACTGGTGACAAATCATGCATTCCGATTCTTGCATATGATGTGTGTAAAATTCATTTTTGAAGGTTGAACTGATTGTGATGAGCTAATGCTAAGCTAATTACCAGCTATGTGTGTTGCCATGTTTGTTGATATCATACAATGCATTCTGGTTGTCACATACATTTCCGACACACCAAAGATTTGATAAAGAAAAAAGGTGAACGGATGGTTCGAATAATGGAATTGAATGATGGAAGTGAATATGGTAGATGCATATTCAACATGCATACTGCAAACAGACCAAACTCATCTTGTAACCTCTTAAAATCAAATCCAATTTTATTTGTCACATACACATGGTTAGCAGATGTTAATGCGATTGTAGTGAAATCCTTGTGCTTCTAGTTCCGACAATGCAGTAATAACCCATGAGTAATCTAACCTAACCCATCCACAACTGCTACCTTATACACACAAGTGGAAAGGGATAAAGAATATGTACATAAAGATATATGAATGAGTGATTGTACAGAACGACATAGGCAAGATGCAGTAGATGGTATAGACTAGAGTATATACATATGAGATGAGTAATGTAGGCTATATAAACATAAAGTGGCATAGTTTAAAGTGGCTAGTGATACATGTATTACATAAAGATGGCAAGATTGAGTGGCTGCTGCCAACACACTGTCAATGACACTGACTCAACTCCAGCCACTTTAATAATGGGAATTGATGGGAAATGATGTAAATATATCACTAGCCACTTTAAACAATGCTACCTTATATAATGTTACTTACCCTACATTATTCATCTCATATGCATACGTATATACTGTACTCTATATCATCGACTGCATCCTTATGTAATACATGTATCACTAGCCACTTTAACTATGCCACTTGGTTTACATACTCATCTCATATGTATATACTGTACTCGATATCATCTACTGTATCTTGCCTATGCTGCTCTGTACCACTCATTCATATATCCTTATGTACATATTCTTTATCCCCTTACACTTTGTATAAGACAGTCGTTTTTTGGAATTGTTAGTTAGATTACTTGTTCGTTATTACTGCATTGTCGGAACTAGAAGCACAAGTATTTCGCTACACTCGCATTAACATCTGCTAACCATGTGTATGTGACAAATAAAATTTGATTTGATTTGATTTGATTTAGATGCAGTAGATGATAAAGAGTACAGTATATACATATACATCTGAGATGAGTAATGTAGGGTATGTAATCATTATATTAAGTGGCATTGTTTAAAGTGGCTAGTGATACATTTTTACATCAATTTCCATCAATTTCCATTATTAAAGTGGCTGGAGTTGAATCAGTATGTTGGCAGCAGCCACTCAATGTTAGTGGTGGCTGTTTAACAGTCTGATGGCCTTGAGATAGAAGCTGTTTTTCAGTCTCTCGGTCCCTGCTTTGATGCACCTGTACTGACCTCGCCTTCTGGATGATAGCGGGGTGAACAGGCAGTGGCCCGGGTGGTTGTTGTTCTTGATGATCTTTATGGCCTTGTGACTTCGGGTGGTGTATGTGTCCTGGAGGGCAGGTAATTTGCCCCCGGTGATGCGTTGTGCAGACCTCACTACCCTCTGGAGAGCCTTACGGTTGTGGACGGAGCAGTTGCCGTACCAGGCGGTGATACAGCCCGACAGGATGCTCTCGATTGTGCATCTGTAGAAGTTTGTGAGTGCTTTTGGTAACAAGCCGAATTGAAGAGGCGCTGCTGCGCCTTCTTAACAACACTGTCTGTGTGGGTGGACCAATTCAGTATGTCCATGATGTGTACGCCGAGGACCTTAAAACGTACTACCCTCTCAACTTACTACCCTATCTTTGGCTGACATGGAAAACAAAACATGGCAGCGCATACAAACTAGCCATCATCAGATTACTTTAGATTTTTACTCAATAATTTCGATCACTGGTGAGGTCACCCGTGGTGTGAGGAATGCAAATAGTAATTGCTATTAGATCATTCATATTATGGTTTCTGTCAGCCGAGAGTTAGCTGAATATGGCCGCTTGTGTTAGGTCACTCTTTCTTCAGTTAGCGCTATGACTAATGTAGCCTACATTTTCTGGTTTGGATGAGAATTGTTTTACGCTGTCGGTACTTCAGTGAATGTCTGAACATTGCATCCAAAAATAAACTGCTCACATTGAAGACATAACATTGAAAAGACTGTTTGTTCAAAATGTTTCTGCGAAAAAACAGTGGCCAGCTCAAACGCTGACTGGACTTTCTAAGTAAGTGTTCTAATTACACCGGTTTGAGCTGCAGGCACCAATGTAGAAGGATCCCACAAATGTGTTTGTTTGTCAAAGGGTTAATGGTTGTGATATGACATACAACATTGTAGTTACTCCACAATACTAACCTAAATGACAGAATGAAAAGAAGGAAGCCTGTACAGAATAAAAAATATTCAAAAAAATGCATAATGTTTGGAATAAGTGTGAATGTCATTTCAGTTTCTCTGTGCCAACTCTCTCCATCTCTATATCACAATCTTTCTCTCATCACTTTCACTCTCCGTCTCTTACACTCACTCTAATCTCTTTTTTACTCTACCTCCATCTTTCTTTTCATCTTTGTCTGCATCTTTCCTTCTGTCACTCCATCTCTTTTTCACTATCTCCCTCTCCCCATCTTTCTTTCACTCTACTTCACCCTGTCTGCCTTGGCTGCCCTCTCCTCTCCGAACTCCTGCACCTCCATGGGGATCTAGTGTCTAATTAAAGATGTCCTCCAGCTAGTTGCTGTCCACTTAACACGGTCTATTAGGAATTGGAGCTCAGTTTATGGATCTGTGTGTTTGTGTCTGTTTGCTGGGGTGTGATTCTAATTTTACTGCAATTTTAATACTGCAGTTTTTGTCCTGAATACAAAGCATTATGTTTGGGACAAATTCAACAAAACACATCGCTGAGTACCACTTCATATTTTCAAGCATGGTGGTGGCTGGCTGCATAATGTTATGGGTATGCTTGTCATCAGCAAGGACTAGTGAGTTTTTTAGGATTAAAAGAAACGGAATACAGCTAGGCAAAATCTTAGAGGAACACCTGGTTCAGTCTGCTTTCCAACAGACACTGGGAGAGGAATTTCCCCTTTCAGCAGGACAATAACCTTTTCATTATTTATATAACCTTTTCATTGTATATTTTATTTCACTTAGTCCTGCATGTTGGAGCTTGACGCCTAAGATTTTCCCTGTACCCTGCAATCACAACTGCAACCCTGTACATTAGACTATTAAACACTCTGAATCTGAATCTGTCACACCCTGACCTGACCTGTCCTTGTGATTGTCTCCACACCCTTCAGGTGTTGCTTATTTTCCCCAGTGTATTTATCCCTGTGTTTCCTGTCTCTCTGTGCCAGTTCGTCTTGAATGTTTCTAAGTCAACTAGCGTTTTTTTCCGTTCTCCTGCTTTTTGCGTTCTCCTTTTTCTAGTCAATTCCGGCTTTGACCCTTGCCTGTTTCTGGACTTTGTACCTGCCTGCCTGACCATTCTGCCTGCCTTGACCACAAGCCTGTCTGCCACTCTGTACCTCCTGGACTCTGATCTGGTTTTGACCTTTTGCCTGTCCACGACCATTCTCTTGCCTACCCCTTTGGATTACTAAACATTGTAAGACTCCAACCATCTGCATTTGGGTCTCGCCTTGTGCCAGTTCCTGAGTGGTGTAGTTACAGTTGTGACTTAAATCGGCTTGAAAATGTATGGCAAGACTTGAAAATGGCTTTTTTTTAAAGTGCATAATCCAGGTGTGCAAAGCTCTTAGACTTACCCAAAAAGACTCACAGCTGTATTCACAGCCAAAGGTGTGAATGCTTATATAAATGAGATATTTCTGTATTTTATTTTCAATAAATGTTAAACAATTTCTATAAACAAGTTTTCACTTTGTCATTATGGGGTATTGTGTGTAGACGGGTAAGAAATCTTTAATCCATTTTGTATTCAGACGAACACAAAAACGTGTTGAATAAAGCCAAGGGGTATGAATACTTTCTGAAAGTACTGTAATTGTTTAGTAATACATCTCTGCAAGTGAAGGTAGATATCGTAGACAGTCATACCTCTGCAAGGTATGTATAGTTGTACTTTGACTTCTTATCCCCTTATATTAGTTAAACTAAAGTCAGCTAACCTAAATGTGTACCTGGTTTGATAAGGGAAGAAAAATTCCAAATAAAAATTCCAACTGAGCTCAATTCCAACCAAGCTCAGCCATGTGCTGTGAAAAGGTATTTGCCCCCTTTCTGATTTTCAATATTTTTGCATATTTTTGATACTGAATGTTATCAGATCTTCAACAAAAACCTAATATTAGATAAAGGGAACCTGAGTTTGCAAATTAATTAACAAAGTTATGCAACACCCAATTCCCCTGTGTGAAAAATTAAATGCCCCCTTACACTCAATAACTGGTTGTGTCACTTATAGCTGCAATGACTGCAACCAAAGGCTTCCTGTAGTTGTTGATCAGTCTCTTACATTGCAGTGGAGGAATTTTGGCCCACTCTTGCATGTAAGCGACGTGTGAGTTTTCAAGCATGAACTGCTCATTTCAAGTCCTGCCACAACATCTGAATTGGGATTAGGTCTGGACTTTGCTAGGCCATTCCAAGGGCTTGAAATGTGTTGCTTTTCAACAATTTTCCTGTAGACTTGATTGTTTTTTCCTCTGTCCAACAGTGCCACCTTGCGGCCAAACTAAAGCATACTCTATAGCTCTCAAACTCAATCAACCCTGGACCTTAGCTGGACTCACATGCATGAGCGCCAAATTCCGTCACTCTAAGTCAAACAGATCTAGATATATAAAAATGTGCCAGTTGAAGCGCCACCGTGTTGTCATTGTACAAATGCTTGCATATCTTGTCTTGACGGTGTTTTGAACATGTGTATCAAGTTTTGTTGCAATATGAATAACTGTGTTTGATTTATATGCATTTATGTGCCTGGTCAGGCCCACGTGAATGTTCATTGATTTATAGCAGCCATGTTGTTTCATCTACAAGCCTGTAAAATATTGCATTGAGAGACCTTGGTCCATAGATGCTAGAAATCAAGTTTCATGCTGATCGGTCATTCGTTGCTAGGGGAGTAGCATTTTAAGTGTTTTTCACAAAGTTCTAAATGGTGGAAAATCCATCATGGCGAACCTTAAGGGTCTTTGAGACAAAGTTGTTCCTTGTAAGGAGAGAGGCCTATGAACCACATTTCTGGACTGTAGGTCACATGGGGTGAGGGTGTGACCTTTCAAAGTTAGCATTTTCAATTGCTTGTTATAGTGCCACCATGTGGCCAATTAGAGGGTGTGGCCTCGTGCCCTTTTCATCATGCAAGGTTAATAGTGTCCTAGGCCTTATTTTCTCACAGGAATTTCCATTCTTTCACCAAATCTTTGGAGAATCAAAATAATAACGCATTAACCCCTAATTATGAAGAATTACATGACTGTGTAACCCACAAGGTTCCTTGAGAGGTGCATAGGCTGTGGGCTCCGCCCTTGTCCCTCCCTAGCCAGCAACATAGTCACTACCTGGGGTTTGTTCAGTTCGCTTCAAATGTTTGCTGCGTGACGGTTTGCTCTAAACCACACTTTTCCCCAAAATGGTGCACACCGTTCTTTAACAGTCTTTGAGGTACATTTGCTCTCGTTTGGTGGGTGTGAACTGATCAATATGGGTGTGACCATATTTTTCCCCAAAACGGTGCACACCGTTCTTTAACAGTCTTTGAGGTACGTTTGCTCTCGTTTGGTGGGTGTGTCCTGATTAATGTGGATGTGACCATCTGAAATCGTAAAACTTGTGCAGCCCACCCAGAATCAAACGGAAACAAAGGTCCCAAAATGGGGAGGGACCTACCTGGATTTGTCCAATAGACACACTTGTTTTCGTTGCAAAACGCAACTGTTTAGACTAATGATTACACCCCCGATTTGAGTGTGTATGGGGTATTGGGAAGTCATCTTGACAGCAGGTTGTTGTTGGAAATGTTTGGTGAATAGTTTGGAAACAGTTTTCCCAGTCCATACAAATGTCCTCAAAGTAGTATTGATCATCAAAATACGTTTTTATTTCTGTGGACTATTGACTTCTAAAGACACATGTGTGGAAACCTATTTCTAAGGCCTACTAAACTATTTGGGTAGCTAGGATATTGTAATGGGCTTAAGTGATGCTCCATTAGCTGTTACAGTTAATTAAAGGTTAAATAAAATACTTGGCAATACTATTTTCATTCTCAATTTGATCAAACGTATCTTCTAAAATGCCTCTGTCGGGTGATTAATTTGAATTTAGAAAATGCTCTGTTAGTAAAAGTAATCTAACAATGTGTACGCCACCATACTGTCAATTTCAAATCTTCTCTCATTGATCGAGACAGGTGAGTGTCATCATGACATGCAGCACTTTGGGGTGTCTCAATCAAAGACAGTTTTGCCAAGTTAAGGTTGGTCGAAGATTCTGTACTAAGCAATTAATAACAATCATGTAACGGCTAATGGAGCATCACATTAGAGGCGATAAGTACCCTAGTGGTTAGAGCGTTGGACATTTCGAAAGGAACGCAAGATCGAATCCCTGAGCTGACAAGGTAAAAATCTGTCGTTCTGCCGCTGAACAAGGCAGTTAACCCACTGTTCCTCGGCCATTATTGAAAATAACAATTTGTTCTTAAGACTTGCCTAGTTAATAAAATATAAAATTATCCCATTACAATCTGCTAGCTACTATTTTTTGGTTTTCTCAGTGGACAAGTTTTCCTTTCAACTACCAACTGAACTACTGTTACAGGCTTTGGTGTTTCTATTTATGTTTTGAGTTTGGACTTTAGCAAGTAGGGTGCACTGGTTGGCGTCATCTCGTTATTATGTATTAAACCTGTGCTGGTTTGCCATCTCATTAGTGGGAGGGTGTTTCACCTGAGCTGGCCCAGGTGCTATTTAAGAGTGGCTGGCCCAGTTCTTCAGTTGTTTTGATAGATGAGGAGATAATATTTAGTTAACATGTTTAGTTGGTTCTCCCTATTTAGATTTTTAATAAACAAGCCTTTATCTGATATCACAGATTTTTGTTGTATTCCATCTTTTTGGTTTGCTTCCTCTCTTTAAGTTTGCAGTGGGATTTTCTTTTGTTTGCCTCTTCTTGGGTGAATTTAGTGGTTGCTCATGGTGGGTGTCTTTTGGGTTCAAGTTGTTGATAGTCAACTTTCAGTGGACACCCCCATGAGTGTCTTTCAGAACCCCTCCTAAAATCCCACCTGTTTCGTTTAGGCTGTTGTCAGTGACTTTGTTAGTTCCCCCTTCTGTTTGAGCAACATTATTTGGTTTTATTGCTGGGGAACCCAACACTACACAGACTACCAACTGATCTGGTCAAATCTATCCTTATTTAATTTCTTGTGGCTAGGTTATTAGAATTTCTGCAATTTGTTATTTATTTCTTGCTGGATCTGGGGACTGAATTGAACATTTGTTACTTAACACTTGATTTTGCATATTAATATGTTTCAGACTGAGCTTGTACATTACACTTTTGGTGTGATTCTGTATGCCAGCTGATTCATTTGTGAATACACAATTTTTTACATTTACATTTGTGCCCTCTGTTATTACTTTGTTAGTGGCTTTTGGTTAAGGACTATCTGACCGTTATAACTGATTGACCATGAACCAGTGTCTGATTTACTACGGTAAAGCTGCCGCATTTAGCATTCTCTCTTAAAATCCAAACCAGACACACACTCCGAGAGCAATGAGAGAATCAAATGCTGGAAAATGGTCAAACTGGAGGAAAGAGGCGGGGAGGGGTGAGGCCAATGAAGCCTTGATAGCTGCAATTTTATGGTTAAGAGGAATTTAAAAATTCATCACTGTGGTGACAGAGATCGTGGCAAACAGCTGTCTCCCCCTGCCTCCAACTGTAACTGGCCGTGGAGAGAGAAAAAAACAACACCATTAGCCGAGGCCTCTCTTCGACTAAAGCAGATTATGTTTTGCATTGGGGGGTGAAATAAGCGCATGTACGGTGTGGTAAATTTCACACGTTGGCTATGGCGTGAAGGATTATCTTGCAGTTTACTTTTTTAGGGGGGAGTTTTTTTTTGCATATTACTTTTTTTTGGGTGGGGGGTGATTAAGTAGTCATTGACCACAGGACCACTACCTGTCCTCTCCTCATAAATATAACCACTGATGCTGCTGTTATTACCATGTAATGTAGAATAAACGTTCTGCGATCTGTGTGTATGACCGTATACATTCGAGCAGAAATATACTGCGTAAGCATGAACAATAGGATTTGGTGCTCAATCTTTGGCAGCGTGTATGAGGTGTATATCAGAGCGCTGTCGACAGGGTGCGGGGATAATTGTTTACTGAAGAGAAAATGTGAATGTCATTTCAGTTTCTCTGTGCCACCTCTCTCCATCTCTATATCACAATCTTTCTGGCATCACTTTCACTCTCCGTCTCTTACACTCACTCTCATCTCTTTTACTCTATCTCCATCTTTCTTTTAGTCTTTGTCTGCATCTTTCCTTCTGTCACTCCATCTCTTTTTCACTATCTCCCTCTCCCCATCTTTCTTTCACTCTACTTCACCCTGTCTGCCTTGGCTGCCCTCTCCTCTCCGATCTCCTGCACCTCCATGGGGATCTAGTGTCTAATTAAAGATGTCCTCCAGCTAGTTGCTGTCCACTTAACACGGTCTATTAGGAATTGGAGCTCAGTTTATGGATCTGTGTGTTTGTGTCTGTTTTCTGGGGTGTGATTCTAATTTTGGACAGGGTTACATGCGTTTGTGTACATTTGTGCACATACAAGTTTGTGTGTGTCTGTGTGTGTGTGTGTGTCCATTTGTGCTTGTCATGGTTAGGGAATGCAGTGCTCTGCAGATCCTGGGGTGTCTTCTTAATAATTCACAAGTCATTATTTATTATCAGAGGCCAGCCGGGCTGACAGGGTGCAACCTTTATTTTGACAGAAAGTCATGCAGAGACTAGGGTCTCTTTTTCAGAGGAGCCCTGCATAAATACATCCAACATACAAAATGACAAAACATACAAGGTGCAAAAAAACTAAAAGCAGCTTTACCCAACTCTGCTACGGGAGAGCCCTGCGTCAGCCACAGCACCCCTGACGCTGCAACTCTTACATGGCTCTGCTTCGTTAAGTCAAGGTAAACGAGCACATTCCTGTTCCGATCGCTCCCTGCTACATGTCCCCGGCGATGGCTCTTAGGAAGCACTTTCCTTCTGCTGCATTTCCTGTAGCGTTTATTTACCATTATCACCATTCAGGGAATCCATTTCTCATATGCAATTCATTTAATGGAACATTTTATATTCTTATTTCTGTCCAATTTAACTTTGCATTTGTTCTCTCAGGAGGTTATGTACAAATTGTTTTCATGTACTCAAATGTGTTTCATTTTGGGGGGTGTTATTCATGTGTGGGGACTATCTATCCTGGAACTTTTTTCCAACACATGCATGTTTGTGACAGGGATGCTTTTTAGTCTCATTTTATGAACCAATCCCATACTGGAAAGTCTACATGTTCACATATTTATGAAGTTGTTTGCCTTTTGAATTCCTCCAAGGTGCTCGGAATAAAAAATTCTGGCATGAGAGCATAGTTATGCTTCACTCGTGCAGCGCTACGGGAGAGCCGTGCTTCAACCGCAGCACCCCTGGCACTGCTGTTGGTTGTGTCCAATTAACACCTGTGTGGTTTTGATGCACGGTACTCACTGCCTGTGGTAAGACACCTGTCCCATAACACGTTGGTGCTCAGGTGAGGCACATGTGCGAAGTTGTTTTGGTTGCTTGGTGACCTACTCTCTCAGTGGCGTTTTTACAACATAATACTGTTGTTTACGTGAGGACAGTCACCAGGTATAGTACAGTAAAAAGTCATTTAAATATATGAGAGGAAACTGGGACTCATTTCATAGGTCCCATTTAGCACTGTTGATAGTAACAATATTTTATGTGGTAATGGCATTGGCAGGTACAGTATAATGAATAGTGTCAGAGTTAGCTAGAAATTCAATGTTCTTCCACATGGCTATTAAACATGTAATAATATTGTACCTGTACTGGCCAATGCTTTAAAATTATGTCTTAAACAGTAGGGAGCCTAGTATGCAGTAGTACATCCTGGTCTCATAGACTTAACATAGTAAATGTAAATTCGGGACAATCAAATCATGATATGTTACGTTTGGGTATGGTTACACAAGACAGATGGTTACTTAACCCTAACCCCTAGCCTAGCTAACATTAGCCAGCTAGCTAGAATTCCTAAGATAGAAGTTTTGCAAATTCGTGACACTGTACATTTGCAATTTCGTAACAATTATATACTGTATATTGTGTGTGAGAGAGTCTGTGTGTGTGCTCCCTCTCAGTCCCTGCACCACAGTGGTGCTGGCCTGTTCTGACCCTATTGACGCAATGTCCCTGGCATCTCTCCAGATAGCCTGCAGTCACATCCTGTCTGCTAAACCACCCCGTTTAGTCCTACTCTACACCAGAGCCCAGATCACCCACCAGACGATAGCCGTGAACAAAGGGTAATTTGTCAAAACCCATTTGAACAACTCCAAAAGACACTGGATTACTCTCAATATTTGGATTTATTTTGAAAAACTCTCGGAATAGTGCTTATCTAACAGTATAGCTTCCGTCCCTCTCCTCGCCTCGAACCAGGGACCCTCTGCACACATCAACAACAGCCACCCTCGAAGCATTGTTACGCATCGCGTCACAAAAGCCACGGCCCTTGTAGAGCAAGGGGAACCACTACTTCAAGGTCTCAGAGAGAGTGACGTCACCGATTGAAACGCTATTAGAGCGCACCACCGCTAACTAGCTAGCCATTTCACATCGGTTACACTTATGTGATGGGTGATTCCTCAGGAAACCAGGACAACAACAAAAAATATTATTTGGGGGATTTTCACAAAATGTAATCCATATACCATAGAATGGTCCTTTGGAGGAAGGACTGTTGACATACACTACATGATCAAAAGTATGTGGACACCTGCTCATCGAACATCTCATTCCAAAATCATGGGCATTAATATGGAGTTGACTCCCCTCTTTGCTGCCATAACAGCCTCCACTCTTCTTGGGAAGGCGTTCCACTAGATGTTTGAATATTTCAGCAGGGACTTGATCCATTCAGCCACAGGCATTAGTGAGGTCGGGCACTGATGTTGGGTGATTAGGCCTGGTTCAAAGTCAGCGTTCCAATTAAAATCAAATCAAATTATATTTGTCACATGCGCAGAATATATTGAAATGCTTACAAGCATAAAAAAATAAGTGTTAAGTAAAAAATAGATAAGTAAATAAATATATATAATTAAAGAGCGGCAGTAAAATAACAGTAGCGAGGCTATATACAGGGGGTACCTGTACAGAGTCAATGTGCGAGGGCACAGGTTAGTCAAAGTAATTGACTCTACCTACATGTCCATACAGTATGTACATGTAGGTAGAGTTAAAGTGACTATGCATAGATAATAAACAGAGTAGCAGCAGCGTAACGGGGGGACAATCCAAATAGTCTGGACAGCTATTTGAGTAGATGTTCAGGAGTCCTATGGCTTGGGGGTAGAAGCTATTAAGAAGCCTTTTTGGACCTAGACTTGGCGCTCTGGTATCGCTTGCCGCGTGGTAGCAGAGAAAACAGTCTATGACTAGGGTGTCTGGAGTTTTTGAAAAATGTTAGTGTCTTCCTCTGACACCGCCTGGTATAGAGGTCCTGAATGGCAGGAAGCTTGGCCCCAGTGATGTACTGGGCTTTACGCACTACCCTCTGTAATGCCTTGCGGAAGGAGGACAAGCAGTTGCCATACCAGGCGGTGACGCAACCTCTTGAGGGGAATAGGCTTTGTCGTGCCCTCTTCATGACAGGCTTGGTGTTTTTGGATCATGATAGTTTGTTGGTGATGTGGACACCAAGGAGCTTGAAGCTCTCAACCTGCTCCACTACAGCTACAGGTCGTTAGCTTAGTGATGAGCTTTGAGGGCACTATAGTGTTGAACGCTGAGCTGTAGTCAATGAATAGCATTCTCACATAGGTGTTCCTTTTGTCCAGGTGGGAAAGGGCAGCCTGGTGTGCAATTAGAGATTGCATCATCTGTGGATGTGTTGGGGCGGTATGTAAATAAAAGTGTTGATGTGAGCCATGACCAGCCTTTCAAAGCACTTCATGGCTACAGACGTGAGTGCAACGTGTTGGTAGTCAGTTAGGCAGTTTACCTTAGTGTTCTTGGGCAAAGGGACTACGGTGCTGCTTGAAACACTTTCAACCTGCCCCAGACTCAGTCAGGGACAGGTTGAAAGTGTCAGTGGAGAAACTTGCCAGTAGGTCAGTGCCTGCTCGGAGTACACGTCCTGGTAAGCTGTCTTGCCCTGCGGCCTTGTGAATGTTGACCTGTTTGAAGGTCTTACTCACATCGGCTACGTAGAGCGTTATCACACAGTCGTTCGGGACAGCTGATGCTCTCATGCATGCTTTAGTGTTGCTTGCGGCTGTGCTTCCCTTTGTAGTCTGTAATAGTTTGCAAGCCATCCACATCCGACGAGCGTCGGAGCCGGTGTAGTACGATTCAATCTTATTCCCGCATTGACACTTTGCCTGTTTGATGGTTCTGTCGGAGGTCATAGCAAGATTTCTTATAAGCGTCCGAGTTAGAGTCCCGCTCCTTGAAAGCAGCAGCTCTGCCCTTTAGCTAAAGTTTGGATGTTGCCTATAATTCATGGCTACTGGTTGGGGTATGTACGTACAGACACTGTGGAAACGACATCATCGATGCACTCATTGATGAAGCCAGTGACTGATGTGGTGTACTCCTCAATGCCACCAGAGGGATCCCGGAACATATTCCAGTCTGTGCTTGCAAAATAGTCCTGTAGTGTAGCATCTGACCACTTATTTATTGACTGAGTCACTGATGCTTCCTGCTTTAGGTTTTGCTTGTAAACAGGACACAGGATGATAGAATTATGGTCAGATTTGCCAAATGGAGGGCAAGGGAGAGGTTTGTAAGTTTCTCTGTGTGTGGTGTAAAGTTGGTCTAGATTTCTTTCCCCTCTGGTTGCATATTTACCATGTAGGTAGAAATGAGGTAAAACAAATTTAACTTCTTATGGCTGCAATCCCGTTAATGGTAGTGATATGACAACAGCCAGTCAAAGTATAGGGCGCCATTTTCAAAACATAAAAAATCTCATAATTAACATTCATCAAACATACATGTATCTCATACCATTTCAAAGCTATTCTCGTTGTTAATCCCACCACAGTGTCCGATTTCAAATATGCTTTACAGCAAAAGCACCACAAAAGAATGTTAGGTCACTACATAGCCATAGAAAAACACAGCCATTTTGTTTTCCAGCCAAAGAGAGAAGTTTCAAAAAGCACAAATAGAGATAAAATGAATCACTAACCTTTGATGATCTTCATCAGATGACACTAATAGGACTTCATGTTACACAATACATGTATGTTTTGTTTGATAAAGTTCATATTTATCAAAATATGAGTTTACATTGGCGCGTTACATTCACTACTTCCATCCAGTGATTTTGCATAGCCATATCATTCAACAGAAATACTCATCATAAATGTAGATGATAATAGAAGTTATACACATGGAATTATAGATATACTTCTCCTTAATGCAACCGCTGTGTCTGATTTAAAAAAAACTTTACGGAATAAGCCAGCCATGCAATAATCTGAGACGGCGCTCAGAAAAATTTGTCACAATAGCCGCCATGTTGAGGTCAACATAAACAAGAAATTACATGATAAATATTCCCTTACATTTGATGATCTACATCCGAAAGCACTCCAGGGATTCCAGGTCCACAATAAATGTTTGTTTTGTTCGAAAATGTCCATTATTTATGTCCAAATACCTTCTTTTGTTAGCGCATTTGGTAAACAGATCCAAACGCTCATTCAGGCCAGCGTTACATCGGACAAAAACTTCAAAAGTTATATTACAGGTCGAAGAAACATTTCAAACTAAGTACAGAATCAATCATTAGGATGTTTTTAACATATAGCTTCAATAAAGTTTCAACCGGAGTATTTCTTCTTGTCTTCATGAGCAATGGAACGCAAGTGAATACCATGAGGAATGCGCGTGATCAGAAAATGGCTGACTGCCAGACAGATTCTGCTATCATTTACTCCCACAACACCATAGAAGTCTCATGACAATTTCTTTTGATGGTTGACATCTAGTGGAACCCCTAGGCAGTGCAAAATCATTAATATCCAAGGGGATTTCATTGGGGACTCTGGTGAATACATACAAAGCTTGGATTTCTCACTTCCTGTTTTGATTTCTCCTCAGGATTTTGCTTGCCATATGAGTTCTGTTATACTCACAGACATCATTCAAACAGTTTTAGAAACTTTAGAGTGTTTTCTATCCAATACGAATAATAATATGCATATATTAGCAACTGAGACTGAGGAGCAGGCCATTTACTTTGGGCAACTTATTCATCCAAGCTATTCAATACTGCCCCTCAGTCCCTTGCCAATAGGAGTGTCGCCTCAGGATGAGTATTTTCCTGTTTGCTTATGGCCTTCTACAGCTCATTGAGTGCAGTTTTAGTGCCAGCCTTGGTTTGTGGTGGTTAATAGACAGCTGTGAAAAATATAGATGAAAACTCTTGGTAAATAGTGTGGTCTAAATCTTATCATGAGATGCTCTACCTCAGGTGAGCAAAACCTTTAGACTTCCTTAATATTAGATTTTGTTCACCAGCTGATGTTTACATGTGTATTTCCCCTGCATTTCAGCCCTGCCACAAAAGGACCAAATCAAAATCAAATCAAATGTATTTATATAGCCCTTCGTACATCAGCTGATATCTCAAAGTGCTGTACAGAAACCCAGCCTAAAACCCCAAACAGCAAGCAATGCAGGTGTAGAATTACGGTGGCTAGGAAAAACTCCCTAGAAAGGCCAAAACCTAGGAAGAAACCTAGAGAGGAACCGGGCTATGTGGGGTGACCAGCTGACATCATGTCAGTGATTCTCTCGTTAACACAGGTGTGTGTTGACGAGGATAAGGCTGGAGATCACTCTGTCATGCTGATTGAGTTTGAATTACAGACTGGAAGCTTGGAGGGTGGTGCTTGGAATCATTGTTCTTCCTCTGACAACCATAGTTACCTGCAAGAAAGTAGATGTCCTAACCGACTTGCCAAAACTATAGTTTGTTAACAAGACATTTGCGGAGTGGTTGAACAACGAGTTTGAATCCAACGTAAGTGTATGTAAACTTCTGACTTCAACTGTATTTTTTTGTATTATTATTGTTTCATTCACACCCTCACTGTTGGAGCTCGGAGCTTAAGTATTTCACTGTATCCTGCAACTACATCTGCGACCCTGTGCATGTCACTACATAAAAATTGAATCTCTAATAAAGGTGGACCTATGTATTTTCTCAGGTCTTTTAGCTCCTTCTTTGTCAGTGAGATGATGGTGAAACACTTACAGTACTAAACCATTAAAGCCTTTAAGCTCATTTTAATTGAACTGTCCTGTTTCATCATGGAAATGTGTGTTGTGTTTGGAATGTGCAAACCATTTTGTGGAGCAGCCTGGTCCCATAGACTAGACTTAACATAAATCAAATCAAAACATACACATATTTAGCAGATGTTATTGCGGGTGTATCGAAATGCTTGTGTTCTTAGCTCCAACAGTGCAGTAATATCTAACAATTCACAACAATATACACATATCTAAGTAAAATAATGGAGTTAAGAAATATTTAAATATTAGGATGAGCAATGTCGGAGTGGCATTGACTAAAATACAGTAGAATAGAATAGAGTATATACCTATGAAATGAGTAAAGCAGTACGTAAACATTTATTAAACTGATTTGTATATTTTTTAAAAATCTTTATTTTACTAGGCAAGTCAGATAAGAACAATTTCTTATTTTCAATGACAGCCTAGGAACACCCAATAGATTTGTACCTTGTTAGCTCGGGGATTCGAACTTGCAACCTTTCGGTTACTAGTCCAACGCTCTAACCACTAGGATACCCTGCCGCCCTTGCTGATGGAAGGAGGTTTTCACTCAAAATCTCACGATACATGGCCCCATTCATTCTTTCCTTTACACGGATCAGTCGTCCTGGTCCCTTTGCAGAAAAACAGCCCCAAAGCATGATGTTTCCACCCCCATGCTTCACAGTAGGTATGGTGTTCTTTGGATGCAACTCAGCATGCTTTGTCCTCCAAACATGACGAGTTGAGTTTTTACCAAAAAGTTATATTTTGGTTTCATCTGACCATAGGACATTCTCTCAATCTTCTTCTGGATCATCCAAATGCTCTCTAGCAAACTTCAGACGGGCCTGGACATGTACTGGCTTAAGCAGGGGGACACATCTGGCACTGCAGGATTTGAGTCTGTGGTGGAATAGTGTGTTACTGATGGTAGGCTTTGTTACTTTGGTCCCACCTAGTGCAGGTCATTCACTAGGTCCCCCCGTGTGGTTCTGGGATTTTTGCTCACTGTTCTTGTGCTCATTTTGACCCCACGGGGTGAGATCTTGCATGGAGCCCCAGATCGAGGGAGATTTTCAGTGGTCTTGTATGTCTTCCATTTCCTAATAATTGCTCCCACAGTTGATTTCTTCAAACCAAGCTGCTTACCTATTGCAGATTCAGTCTTCCCAGCCTGGTACAGGTCTACAATTTTGTTTCTGGTGTCATTTGACAGCTCTTTGGTCTTGGCCATAGTGGAGTTTGGAGTGTGACTGTTTGAGGTTGTGGACAGGTATCTTTTATATTGATAACAAGTTCAAACAGGTGCCATTAATACAGGTAACGAGTGGAGGACAGAGGAGCCTCTCAAAGAAGAAGTTACAGGTCTGTGAGAGCCAAAAATCTTGCTTGTTTGTAGGTGACCAAATACTTATTTTCCAGCATAATTTGCAAATAAATTCTTTAAAGATCCTACAATGTGATTTTCTGGATTTTTTTTCTCATTTTGTCTGTCATAGTTGAAGTGTACCTATGATGAAAATTACAGGCCTCTCTCACCTTTTTAAGTGGGAGAACTTGCACAATTGGTGGCTGACTAAATACTTTTTTGCCCCACTGTATATAGGACAGCAGACTCTAAGGTGCAGGGCTGAGTAACTGGGTGGTAGCCGGCTAGTGATGGCTATTTAACACTCTGATGGCCTTGAAATAAACTGAAAAACAGCTTCTATCGGTCCAAGCTTTGATGCACCTGTACTGACCTCACCTTCTGGATGGTAGCGGGGTAAACAGGCCGTGGATCGAGTAGTTGATGTCCTTGATCTTTTTAGCCTTCCTGTGACATCGGGTGCGGTAGGTGTCCTGGAGGGCAGGCAGTGTGCCCCCGGTGATGCGTTTGGCAGACCGCACCACCCTATGGAGAGCCCTGCGGTTGCCGGCAATGCCGTACCAGGCACTTTTCTCCTTCTCCACTGCGGTCCCTTCGATGTGGATAGGGGGGTGCTCTCTCTGCTGTTTCCGATCAGCTCCTTCGTTTTGTTGATGTTGAGGGAGAGGTTATTTTCCTCGCAACACTCTGCAAGGGCCCTCACCTCCTCCCTGTAAGCTGTCTCGTCATTGTTGGTAATCAGGCTTACAACTGTTGTGTCGTCTGCAAACTTGATGATTGAGTTGGAGGCATGCGTGGCCACGCAGTCATGGGTGAACAGGGAGTACGGAAGGACGTTGCACCCTTGTGGGGCCCCTGTGTTTAGGATCAGCGAAGTGGGGGTGGCCCGTCAGACTCAGGGCCCCGAGCTTAATGATGAGCTTGGAGCGTACTATGGTGTTGAAGGCTGAGCTTTAGTCAATGAAAAACATTCTTACATAGGTATTCCTCTTCTCCAGATGGGATAGGGTAGTGTGCAGTGCGATTGCATAGTCTGTGGATCTATTGGGGTGTTATGCAAATTGAAGTGGGACTAGTGTGTCAGGTAAGGTAGAGGTAATATGATTCTTAACTAGCCTCAAAAAGCACTCCATGATGACAGAAGTGAGTGCTATGGAGCGATAGTCATTTAGTTCAGTTACCTTTACATCCATAGTAAACGTAAATCCGGGACACTCAAATTCGTATGACGTTATGTTTGGTGTGGTTACATAAGACAGATATTGCTGAAAATAGAAACAAAGTAGGGTTGTTGGGCAGGGAGGATAGGTAGGCAAAAAATGCAAATGCCTAGCAATCCAAAGGTTGTGAGTTCAAATCTCATCAGGAATAATTTGAGCTAATTGGTATGTTTTAACTACATGCTACTTTTTTAGCTACTTTACGATTACCTAGCATGTTAGCTGACCCTTCCCTTAACCTTTACCCTAACACTAACACCTAGCCTAGCTAACGTTACCCACCTAGCTAGAATTTGGAAAATATCATATGTTTGCAAATTCATGACACATACAAAAGTATCTGAGAACAGGTTGTGTTGAGACACTAAAGCTGTTTTTGGAAAAGACCACACAGTTCATGAAGTCCAACGATAGTTCTAAACTCCCATGTAAGCATTTGTTGGTACCACCATCATCATCCTCTGGGAAGTTCATACCTCTCCTGTACCAGATGAAAAGATGAGCATGGCTGTATCAGTATCAGTCGCTTTATAAATGAGACTAGACTAAATACAGGATAGTAAACAGTGTGAATCTAATTAAAATATAATGTCTGCCATTTTCTAAAAGACGCTCCAACAAATAGGGGGGCTTCCATTGGTGGTGCTCTCCTTGTGTTGGGACCATTTCTCTCTGCTTTTGGCCATTGCTTCAAGCAACCTATCTCACCCTATGTAGTATTGCATCTTCTAGCCATAACGTTTTTTGCATGGCCTTGAAATAGGTCCGTGTTTACCTGTGAATGACCATGTAACATGAGTTAACATGAAAGCATGAAGTAGAAATTAAATGAAACAAATGTATTTTTTAGATTTTTGTCATTTAGCAGATGCTGTCATCCAGAGTGACTGTGCACATTTTTGTACCTTTTCCCGATGGGAATCGAACCCACAACCAACAACAAAAGCCATGCTCTACCAACACAGCTACATTGACCTTAAAGTAAACGTAAAACTATGAAAACATTGTGTAAATATATGTACTTGCCAATAATATGTTTTAACACACTGTATTGTGATGATAATTTCCTATTATGCAGAGGCCTTAAAGGTTGCAGGTATGGGTGTGGTTGGAGGCGTGTCCAACCCACAGGTGGCATCTTGAATTAGGCTCTCCTATAACAATAAGGCCTATGTTTCAGGTGTTACACACTGCTGCGACATGACCATAAATGTAAGAGGGAGATTCCAATATGTGTGTAGCATGCAGAAGGGCATGGGATAGAGGATTGTGTAGTTTTGGTGGATAAAATTGTGTGTGTAAACTCTAGGGGTGCACATGTTGCTGGGGATCGGAAGTGCCCAATGCGCGAGAGGCAGGTTAAGGTCGCTAGGGTCAGCTTAGCGCAGAGGGTGTGGTATACTGAGGCAGTGAAAAAGTAGAGGAGGATGGGTCAAGGGATCCCTGTGAGTAGTAGATGTGTGCCAGCACAGAGGGATAGGCCAACGAGTGATATATGCTTCAGTAAGGTTGGCTGCTTAGCTATCATAGCAATGTTTGAAGTCTTTGACAATTTTTTGGGCCTTCCTCTGACACCACCAAGTACATAGGTCCTGGATATCAGGAAGCTTGGCCCCAGTGATATACTGGGCCATACACATTACCCTATGTAGCGCCTTACGGTCAGATGCCGAGCAGTTGCCATAACAGGTGGTGATGCAACTGGCCAGGATGCTCTCGATGGTGCAGCTATAGAACTTTTTGAGGATCTGGGGACCCATGCCAAATCTTTTCAGTCTCCTGAGGGGGAAAAGGTTAACTGTTGATATACTGTAGCATCCTGCCGACCACCTCTCCCCTATCTCTTGCCCCCTTTAACGCTTCCTCTCCTTACTCCCCTAGTCTTATCACAGTGTGAGTTGATCTGAGGGTGAAATATTGGTGATACAGACCACCAGGTTTCATTGAGCTGAACACTGTAATGATGGGTAAGTGGGCAGTGGCGAGGTGAGTGGGTGGGGGGGGGTCTTTATGTGTTTGTAATGTCTTGCTTTAGCTAAGAACAAAAATGGACTGCATCGGAAAATGGTTAAAGCAGATGACACTCAGACCTACGTTGTTGTAAAGATTGATGTTTTAAGGGAAGAAAAGTAACCGTATCTAAGCTATATGTAAAAAATCCCGCCCTATATCTATATGGAGGGTAAGTTCCAAATTTTGACCGGAGGGTTGGCCATTAGAGAAAAGACCACAACAGTCTCTTGTTAGTAATCTTCAGGTATTTTTATTCCTGACCCATGAAAATGACAACAGAAGAAGCAGAGGGGTACACATAGTATATTCGGGAAGTATTCAGACCCCTTCCATATTTATACATTTTGTTACGTTACAGCCTTATTCTAAAGTTATTTTTTAAACGTTTGTTAATAAATAAACAAAAATAATACCTTATTGACATAAGTATTCAGACCCTTTGCTATGAGACTCAAAATTGAGCTCAGGTGCATCCTGTTTCCATCGATCATCCTTGATATGTTTTTACAACTTGATTGGAGTCCACCTGTGGTACATTCAATTGATTGGACATAATTTGGAAAGGCACACACCTGTCTATATAAGGTCCCAAAGTTGACAGTGCATGTCAGAGCAAAAACCAAGCCATGAGGTCGAAGGAATTGTCCGTAGAGCTCCAAGACAGGATTGTGTCGAGGCACAGATCTGGGGAAAGGTACTAAAAAATGTGTATTATTGAGGGTCCCCAAGAACACAGTGGCCTCCATCATTCTTTAATGGAAGAAGTTTAGAACCACCAACACTTTTCCTAGAGCTGGCCACCCGGCCAAACTGAGCAATCGGGAGAGGGCCTTGGTCAGGGAGGTGACCAAGAACTCAATGGTCACTGACAGAGCTCCAGAGTTCATCTGTGGTGATGGTTGTCCTTCCGGAAGGTTCTCCATCTCTGCAGCACTCCACCAATCAGACCTTTATGGTAGAGTGGCCAGACGGAAGCCACTCCTCTGTAAAAGGCATATGACAGCCCGCTTGGAGTTTGCTAAAAGGCACCTAAAGGACTCTTAGACCATGAGGAACAAGATTTTCTGGTCTGATGAAACCAAGATTGAACTCTGACCTGAATGCATCATGCTGTGGGGATGTCTTAAAGCGGCATGGACTGGGAGACTAGTCAGGATCGAGGCAAAGATGTACGGAGAAAAGTACAGAGAGATCCTTGAAGAAAACCTGCTCAAGAGTGCTCAGGACCTCAGACTGGGGCGAAGGTTCACCTTCCAACAGGACAACAGGTCTAAGCACACAGCCAAGACAACACAGGAGTGGCTTCAGGACAGGTCTCGGAATGTCCTTGAGTGGCTCAGCCAGAGTCGGGACTTGAGCCCAATCAAACATCTCTGGGGAGACCTGAAAATAGCTGTGCAGCAATGCTCCCCATCCAACCTGACAGAGCTTGGGAGGATCTGCAGAGAAAAATGGAAGAAACTCCCCAAATACAGGTCTGCCAAGCTTGTAGCGTCATACCCAAGAATCGCTGTGTTCGCTGCCAAAGGTGCTTCAACAAAGTACTGAGTAAAGGGTCTGAATACTTATGTAAATGTGAAATTCCGTTTTTAAGTTTCAATACATTTCCAAAAAATTCTAAAAGCCTTTGCTTCATCGTTGGGGTATTGTGTGTAGATAGATGAGGGGGGCAAAAAAACAACTTTTAATCCATTTTAGAATAAGGCTGTAACGTAATAAAACGTGGAAAAGGTCAAGGGGTCTGAATACTTTCCGAAAGTACTGGATGATCAAGGGATTGATAGTGGGAGAGAGGGAAAAGACTTGCAGGCTGCGGTGGGCATTGGAAAGGTAGATGTAGCTTCAGCAATGAACATCTCATAAAAAGTGCTATCCTTAGGATTTAGGAACATATTCTATCCCTGCCTGCTAACGGCCAAACCTAAAATCACCTGCTCCATCAAAGTCAGACCCACCCCAAATAAGAACACTCCCATGATTGCTCTGTATGTACAGAATGTGTGAAGACCCTACTTTTAATTGGAGATTTAGTGTTGTGGGAATGGCAAGAATGCATTGAAAGGATGTATTCTCAATGTGAAAGGTATTTAAAGACATTCTCTCAAAGGTAGTTGTCCTTTATTATTTACAAAATAAAATAATTTGAGTAAGTCGTATAATGTGTAATGCCCTGAGAGTATTGCTCAATGAAGGTAACTTATATGTATTTGAACCAGTAATATTACTTCATTTAACTTCCCTTGTATAACTACATTTTGGATGACTCAATTGCCTACAATGAGGTTTCAAAGCATAGCGACATCTTGCAGCATTGTAGTTAAGATTAGAGTTATACTTCTCCGTTTTAAAAGGAAGCCATAAACTTGAGTGGGTCCTTAGGGTCAGCTTCTGACTCATCTTTAAGGTCACTTTGCCATCATAGATCACGTGGTAAGGGGGGACTTTGTGTCTTTCTTTTCTCAGAAGTCTCCAAAGATGGACAACTTAAATTTCTCTCAGACCTAATAGAAATTTAACACGGCCCATAACTCTATATTGGTCTCCAAGCTGCCATTAGCGTGTGGTAGCAGCTAGGACCCTGGAGGAAATAGAGTCAGATGTCATTTACTTTACTGTTCTCTTCTTATCTTTTTCATTTCTTCCCCATCCCTGTTCCCATATCTTTTCATGATGTTTGCTGTCATTGGCAGTGGCTTGAGTGGTCATGCCGCTGAAATATTGATTCCCACCCTCCCTTCTTTCTCCTTTTTTCATCAACCCCCTCTCCTGTTGCATCAGAGGGCTCAAGCTGACGCATGACTGGCCCACTTCTCCGGCAGCTCATCCCCCTTTGTTCTCTCTCTCTCTTTTTCTCTCTCACTTTCATTTTTCCCCCCAACTCGATTCCGACATTTATTCTGTTGGTATGCCACAGCGCTTCCGACAGCTACACTCCTTTATAGGAGAGGATTTCCCTCCATTTGCTCTGTTCTTCCCTCCATCCATCAATACCGCAGAGCCTTTGTTCCAGACACTTTGTTGACTGCCTCGCTCGCTCACCGTCTTCTCATTCCTTGCGACAACACACAAATAACTATAAAGTTGGACTTTTAGTGGGGTGACAGAAAAGTGAAAGTCTTTTTCAAGCAAAGCATTGACAGAAATTTGGCCAAACAGTGAGGTGCCACTAACTAGAACACAACCGATAAAAGCCTAATATTGGCTAGAGACAACCTGTGAAAGCTGAACACTAGCAGAAACCGACCCGTATAAAGCCTAACAAGACAGATGTAGAATCTTCATTTCAGTCGTTTTGCTACAGCAGGAAAATAATCAGATACAGGGAATGTGAAATATTATGTGGTTTATAATTAAATGGCCATTTTTGTAGTGGTTGATATATTTTTAAACCTCAAATAAACTATACATTTAACATTTCCTGCATTGCTGGAAAGTTCTCCTGCAAAAGAGTGATCAAATTAAGGTCCACATCTGTAGCTCGAAACAAATTTGAAAAGCTTAAAATACTAGCGAGAAACAACCCATAAAAACCCAAAGAACACTTTTCCTCCATTCGACTTTACATGATTACAAAATGTGCAGCTCACCCATTAATGACTACCCACCTAACAGATGCCCAAATACGGTAGCTGAAGGGGATATTAGCATTGTAACTTTACAGGAAGTCATTAGCTGTAAACAAATGCACCTGTCTCTGTTTACTATCTTGGCTATATTGCTTCTGACAACACACAGACACACAGTCACAAACACAGAAGATGACCTATTCATCTTTATTGCAATTGTAATCACTCTAAACATACTAGAGGGCTGCTATCCCCCCAAGACAAAAAAACAAGACAACAGTGTCCCCCACGAACATGGCTCATGGTTCAGGCCTCGTAAACCCATTGGTGTTGAGACAGGAACCCAATATCCTACAGCCCAGTCCACTCTATCATACGTGTTAATTATGTTTCTTGGGCTCCCTAGTATACAGTAGGTGTATTTGACTATGTAAACAGCAAACCACAATTAAAATGTGTGTGTGTGTGTGTGTGCTACGGAGGCTACCTGGCTGGAATAATGACTGTTATATTAGGGCTAGGCGTCCCATCAGCGGGACACCTGTCGACAACATCCGGCGAAATTGGAGGGCACACAATTCAAATAAATAATCGTAAAACTAAACATTTATGAACATACAAGTATCTTATATCGGTTAAAAGCTTAAATTCTTGTTAATCTGCATTGGCTTTACAAATAATTACAATAGGCTTTACAGCGAAAGCATACCATGCGATTGTTTGAGGATGGTGCCCCACATCAACATATTTTTCAACCAGCACAGGCTTCATGAAATCACTAATAGCGATAAAATAATCACTTACTTTTTAAAATTCTTCCTCTGTTTGTATTCCAAAGGGTCCCAACTACACATGCATGGTCGTTTTGTTAGATAAAATCCTTCTTTATATCACAAAAAGTCAGTTTACTTGTCGCCATAGATTTCAGTAATCCACTCGTTCAACATGCAGACAAAGGAATCCAAAAAGCTACCGCTACACTTTGTTAACCTCTCCGGGATATGTGGGATGCTAACGTCCCACCTGGCCAAAAGCCAGGGAAAATGCAGAGAGCCAAATTCAAATAAATTACTAAATCTAACTTTCATTAAATCACACATGCAAGATGGCAAATTAAAGCTACACTTGTTGTGAATCCAGCCTACATGTCAGATTTCAAAAGGGCTTTTCGGCGAAAGCAAACGATGCTATTATCTGAGGATAGCACCTTCGTAAACAAAGAGAGAAAACATATTTCAACCCTGCAGGCACGACACAAAACGCAGAAATAAAAATATAATTCATGCCTTACCTTTGACGAGCTTCTTTTGTTGGCACTCCAATGTGTCCCATAAACATCACAAACAGTCCTTATGTTCGATTAATTCCGTCGATATATATCCAAAATGTCCATTTATTTGGCGCGTTTGAACCAGAAAAACACCAGTTCCAACTTGCTCTACGTGACTACAAAATATCTCAAAAGTTACCTGTAAACTTTGCCAAAACATTTCAAACTACTTTTGTAATACAACTTTAGTTTTTTTTTAACGGAAATAATCGATAAAATTGAAGACGGGATGATCTGTGTTCAATACAGTAGGAAAACAAACTGTAGCTAGCTTTCTGGTCATGCGCCTCTATCTAACAGTACACTTCAAATGACCCTCGTTCAAGATGGCCGTACTTCTTCATTGCACAAAGGAATAACCTCAACCAATTTCTAAAGACTGTTGACATCCAGTGGAAGAGATAGGTACTGGAATAAGGTCCTTTAGAAATCTGGATTCCCAACGAAAGCCCATTGAAAAGAGAGTGAACTCAAAATTTTAAAAAATCTGAATGGTTTGTGCTTGGGGTTTCGCCAGCTTCAGAGTGTTTTCTATCCAAATCTACTCATAATATGCATATCTTATCTTCTGGGGATGAGTAGCAGGCAGTTGAATTTGGGCATGCATTTCAGCCGGACGTGAAAATACTGCTCCCTGTCACCAAGAAGTTAAAAAAAGTCAAACTACGTTTCTATTTAATCCTCAGGTACCCTCAACTATAATATGTCATATGGAAAGAAGTATGTTCAATAGAAAAGTAAAATTAGCAAGTGTGTGTCCTCTTCGTTGTGTGCCCACAGACTGATTTCCAACTGTGACTCCTTGTACCTAAACTCAAAATTCTTCCTTGTTTTGAAGAAACAAGAAACAAGCCAGAAACCTTGAACAAACACTGTTGACATCTAGTGGAAGCCATAGGAATTGCAATCTGGGAGGTGGAATTGCATAGGACCAATAGCTTTCCATTGAAAGAGCATGGGATCTCAACAACAACAACAGAAAATCCTGTTGGTTTTACTTTTGATTTTCGGCTACGATAACAATTGTGTTATAGTCTCATACATTATTTTTTATCCAATGGTACCAATTATATGCATATCCTGGCTTCTGGGCCTGAGTAACAGGCAGTTTACTCTGGGCACATCAGTCAGGCGGAAATTCTGATAAAAGGAACCCAGCCCTAAGAAGTTTTAATGGTTGTGAATAAAGGGGGCTGCATTGTGGAGTGGGGAGGCAGGCAGGTGCTGGGCTGATCAACATAGTGACAATGTGAATGGAGGAAGGCTCAGGGAGGAGCCCTGGATGATGTCTTGATTTTCACTCAGTTCCTTTTCCAATTGTGACCGACCGGCTCAAATCAGTCTTATGTAGCAAAATGTAAAATTGTTATTAAACTCTTTGTTTAGGCGCTGGTTTGTAACCAACAGGGGTGCACATGGCATGCTCACTCACAGGCACACACAGCCACACATACTCTCAAACACACACAGACACACATTTTCTTTGCGTTTTTTAAGGATAAACCCCTTTGTCAACTTGTAAAGATCATTTTGGTAATTGATGATGCAGTAAAATATAGTAAAAGATGATAGATCTATAAGATGTGCCCATGCTATCCCTTCAGTGAAAGAGGGAGGGAGGGAGAGATGGTGGAGGGATAAGAGGCTGAAGGATGCTCTCCGTCCTCAGCGAGAGTCCAGGCCAGAAAGGGTCAATTAGAAGTGTCCTTTCCCGGGGGAAGAAAGGAAAAAGTTCCTATCTTCATCGGCAACCCCCAAAGCTGACAACCAGCTACACAGTTACTCAAGATAAGGTCTAATCTGGTTGAGGGAAAAAAGCCATTTGTTAATTTATTTCATGTCGTCAAGGTTATGATGCATTACATTCATAAGACTCCCCTATTCAAATAAACCAGCTAACCAGCTTTCTGGGCTAAGTCAGAAGCACCACTGCAGGATGTGCACATTTGGGTTCATGTTCTTGACTAAGCAAAGTGTACAGCATGCAAGTGTACAGTGTACACCAAGTGAAACCTAAAATTGTGATGTAATGGCAGGGAGAGACGGTGAGTATCATTTTTGAATGAAAAACATACTCTTAAAATGCAAACCTATCAACACTGTATACCTGCGTTTCAACAGTGTTGACAGTTTTGAAGGAGTCATGCAGTCCTTCACCATCCCATTCCTATGGAGATGCCCTTATATTGAATGCAAACAACAGAACAGACCCCAGTTCTTCATAGATAGTTTCCATAACCTTTCTCAACAGAGGAATAACAGAGCAGAGACACAATCTGCCTACTGCTCCCCCGCTGTCACTCGACATAAACAAGACAGTAACACGGCGCCAGTTACTATGTCGTCAACATAGGAATCTGCCAACTTCTGAGCCCCAATGCATTTCCAAAAAGGTCAACCTGACAGTCGTCCTCTCCTCAATCTGCAGCTCCATTTCAGTCAATCTTCTGTGCAATTCCCGGGTTTCTGCCTAGCATGGGATGAGAAGATTTCCGTTTTAGCCATGATTTGCAAAGACGGAGCGGGCTGCTAGCTGCTGCCTGTCTGCCGGTGGGGAGCTTCACAGCCATGTTATCACAATGGAAGGTCACAACAAGGCCTCCTCCTGAAACCCCCCGTCAGATCGATCCGGACTGTCTCTTTCTTTAATCTTTATTTATCTCAGTGGACATGGTGAGGCTGGTGTTTTTCGAGGGCAATGGTGAGAATAGGATTCTCTCTCTCTCTCTCTCTCTCTCTCTCTCTCTCTCTCTCTCTCTCTCTCTCTCTCTCTCTCTCTCTCTCTCTCTCTCTCTCTCTCTCTCTCTCTCTCTCTCTCTCTCTCTCTCTCTCTCTCTCTCTCTCTCTCTCTCTCTCTCTCTCTCTCTCTCTCTCTCTCTCTCTCTCTCTCTCTCTCTCTCTCTCTCCTCTCTCTCTCTCTCTCTCTCTCTCTCTCTCTCTCTCTCTCTCTCTCTCTCTCTCTCTCTCTCTCTCTCTCTCTCTCTCTCTCTCTCTCTCTCTCTCTCTCTCTCTCTCTCTCTCTCTCTCTCTCTCTCTCTCTCTCTCTCTCTCTCTCTCTCTCTCTCTCTCTCTCTCTCTCTCTCTCTCTCTCTCTCTCTCTCTCTCTCTCTCTCTCTCTCTCTCTCTCTCTCTCTCTCTCTCTCTCTCTCTCTCTCTCTCTCTCTCTCTCTCTCTCTCTCTCTCTCTCTCTCTCTCTCTCTCTCTGGATAGCCTGGCGAGAGTCCAGCGGCATTCTGTGAGGAAGCTGGAGGTCGCACAGAGCAGGTTGTGACGTGACACTCCGAGGTCGCCACCATTAGGCCATGTAATTTGCTAACTCGTAGGGAACAGTGAAAAGCTTTTGGCCTTACCTGATAGAAATTGCAAAGCTATTAGGTTGGGTAGAGGGAAAATAACATCACACAGACTTTTCTGTCATATCCCCTTTGCCTTTTACAGCACAGTATATTAATGACCAGGTTTTATCACCATTTATCATTTGAACAGTGTAATATGGGGTTGCTCACTCTAAATTTGGTAACAAAACAATTGTGAGATAGAGATGCTCTGTTGTGAGATCAGTGCAATACTGACAGAGATAATGTTTCTCTCTGAGCTGATTCAATTAAGAGTTTCTTTGAAGTAAGAGAGAATGAAATGGATGATTGATAGCCTTTTCTCTCTGACGTATGCCTGCACACACTCTTCTGAAAATGTGTGCTTGAACACGCATAAAATTAATACACACACACACACACACACACACACACCTCTTCTCTCCTGCCCCATGCACCAAAACATAATCAAATAATTCACCATTGCGCCACCATCATGTTCAATTAGCCCCACACTCTCCTGGCTTTTATCTCTTTAAGCAGAGTCCTCATCTGTTATTTATGTGTCATAGGCCCCAACATGAATTATTCAATGGACAGGGGGAAGTTACTGCTCCTGTCTCTCCCTGGCAAGACCGTAAATCCAGGAAGAGGGGAAAGGGGAGAGGGGGGAGAGAGAGTGGAGTGAGATAGGGTGAGGGTGCATGGGAGAGGGAGACAGGGGGAAGAGAATTGAGAGAGAGGGGGAGGGAGAAAGGGAGAGGGTGGATGGGGAGGGAGAGCGGAGTGGGGTGAAACGGGGAAAGAGAGAGGGTGGATGGGGAGGGAGAAAGAGAGAGGGTGGATGGGGAGGGAGAGCGGAGCGGTGCGAAAGGGGAAAAGAGAGAGGGTGCAGGGAGGGAAGTGATCTCAGGAGGGCCATAGGCTCACACAGGCAACATCATATAGTCACCAGTAGTATGCTGTATCTATAACAGTGGACTGCCGGAAGGAGGCTGCAGAGTGAGAAGAGGATTCGCCCCCTCACACCAACACAAACACCAGCTGAATTTTGGTTAAGGGGCACACACAAACTACACACTACACACACAGACCTATCAAGATGTACCCTGCATTGTACACATAAACAAAGTTTATTATTTTGTAAAAACAAACATCACATAACCCCGCCCCACCCTCCCCCACACAAACATTGACATCACCACATACTCATTATAAACTATGCCATAAAACCTACCATTCTCTCTCTTTCTCTCTCAGTCTGGTGTTTCAGCAGGACTTCTGCATCGCAGAATATCAATGGAGTAATGAGGCGAGGGCACTCTGTGACGCGCTGCAACATTGACTCTTTGGGAAAACATTGGGAGCGAAACGACACGGCTAAGATAGAACCCATAACACCCCGGGCATGTCCTAAATAGCACCCTATTCCCTTTATAGTGCACTACTTTTTAAGTTTCAAACTGTATTTGTCGCATACACAAGTACAGCGAAATTGCAAGCCCTACCTCTGATGATACAGTGTTGCAACGTGCACTGATTAAAAAGGAAATTAATGCTTTACTCAAACAACGGTCAGAATTTCAATTACACAGGACTAGGCAAAGGTATTATTTCCATGGCACTAGCCACAATCACCTGCTTGCAATGAAACTTTGCTGATATATCCTCCATTTAATCTAAAGTGTGTGTTGTTTTATTTGATCCCACTCAAATCAATTCAGTATTTCGCAGCCTTTTATACTGAACTTCATAGTTCCGAAATAGAACATGACAAAAAAAAGTGAAGAATTTCTTAAGTATGTTAATCTCCCACATCTATCTAACATTGATTTGGATGCCATTGATGCACAGATTTCCCTTGTAGAACTTAAAGAAGCCGTACAAGAAATGCAAAGAGGGAAGTCTCCAGTGTTGGATGGCCTTCCCCCTGAGTTTTTCCTTATGTTTTTGGAACTTTTGGGCCTTTTACTGTTGAACATGATACAGTTTTCCATTAATGAAGGCTCTTTCTTTAGGAACGTTAATATTGCACTTATCTCTCACCTATTGAAAAAAGGGAAGGACCCAACTGAATGAGACAATTTTAGACCTTTGTCCTTGCTCAACTCCGATGTTACGATCTATGCTAAGGTACTCTCTCGGCACATCCAAGCCCATAATGTCTACTCTTGTCCATTGCGATCAGACTGGCTTTATTAGGAATCGCTTGGCTTCTGATAATGTTAGAAGATTGCTCCATATTATAAATGCTGCTGCAAATATTAAATACTCTTCTGCAGTACCTTTACTGGATGCAATGAAGGCATTTGACCATCTTGAATGGCCATATCTATGGTCTGTTCTTGAGTCTATAGGCTTTGGTACCGGGTTCATTTTAATGATAAAGGTGCTCTATGCCAATCCGACAGGAATGGTTTTGACAGATAAGAATTGCTCTCCTCTATTTCCTGTCTCTAGAGGAAGTCGCCAGGGATGTCCACTGTCGCCTCTGTTTTTCTCCCTCTCTCTTGAGCCTTTAGCTCAGACTGTATGTCAGTGTAACCTTGTCTCACCTAAAACAATCCACAATACTCATATCTCTCTATTTGCCGATGACGCATTGCTGTTTGTTGAGGATGTATAAGAGTCCATTTCTCATCTGTTATCAATATTTTATCATTTTGGTAGCTTATCAGGTTTTAAAATCAATTGGCTGAAATCTGCGCTATTGCCACTCGATGATGCAAAGTATGCCAGCCTTCCTGCTTTCATCACAGTAGTCCAGCATTTCAAATACAGTATCTTGGTATTGAAATCTCCCCCTCCTTAAATGTTATTGCTAACAGTAACTACACAGACACTATTAATAAG
Source organism: Oncorhynchus tshawytscha (assembly GCF_018296145.1). Taxonomy (NCBI): domain Eukaryota; kingdom Metazoa; phylum Chordata; class Actinopteri; order Salmoniformes; family Salmonidae; genus Oncorhynchus; species Oncorhynchus tshawytscha. The sequence continues at coordinate 51,496,020 of NC_056435.1, forward strand.
GTTAGTGATTTAGACAGATGGTCTAGCTTGCCAAATTCCCTTCAAGCTTGAATTGCTATTATTAAAATTAATGTGCTTTCCTGTGTAAATTGTTTAAGCTCAATGTTTACCACTTGCTCCGTCTCTGGGATACAGGAGTAAATTGCATGCAGCTATATTCAAGTTAATTTGGACGGGCAAATCCCGGTTTATACAATTCTCAACAACACAATGTGGTACACTAGATCGAGGTTTATCTTTTCCAATTTTGAAATTGGTCTTATATATTACTGGTCTTATAGTTTACACCCTTTAGTCACATGGTTTGATTCTTGCTCTACTGTGTCATCATGGTGTGCTTTGGAGGAAAGCTTGGTGCACCCTTGGAGACTCCAGATATTTCTATCAAGCAATGCAAGCTACGTTTTAGTGCCGTTGTAACACAGCTGGCACACACAGCTGGTCTAAGGCACTGCATCTCAGTGCTATAGGTGTCACTACAGACACCATGATTTGAGTCCAGGCTGTACAACAACTGGGTGATATCTACGGGGATGATGGTCTTTGATCATTCCATGATCTTAAAGATAGTTATAATCTACCTGGCTCAACATTTTTATTTTAGCTACAACTTAAGCCTGCCCATGGTGTTCCTTGGCAGTCAGCTCTGACACTATATCCTATGCAGAAGATTTCGAGTTTAAGGAAAAAAACAAAGGGTCTAGTTTCCAAAATGTGTATTTTTTTTACTCTACTTCTTACAAACCTCTTCCTCTAAATACTCTGTCGAAAATAGACCTTCCAGGTATGGATCAATGTTTTAGATGGGACCACATGTGGTCTAGTTAAGTGATAATGCCCTTGAAGATGATTTTTGGAGGGTATATTGGCACGGGTGTTGATAAATTGGCAAACCGTGCCAATATATCCTCACAAACACCGGTTTCAAGGGCATTATCACTTTTATACATTGGGTTACCAACATATTCAAATAATGATTGACATATTTTCATTAACAATGTTATTTTGATAAATGTATTCATACTATTTCATCCTTCTACAAGATATAGTCCCGACACAAATCTAGGGTTGCTACCCAAGCCAGCTGGTCGTTCGTTCTATTGGTTCGGTTGCCAGAGACGCGACCCAGTCATTCAGTCTTTTTGTTCTGTATCTATGGACACGACCCAGTTGTTCGTTCGAAATGTTCTTTTGACATACTGGCTGGCAACATTATTATCACTTGCTTGCTAGCTAGCCAACTACGGCTAACTTACAGTTGGCTAGCTTACAGTCACGTCAAATGTCAAAAACAATATCAACAGTAGCTGCATTTGCATTTTTATAAGCTGTTTTCTAGTGACATTTATTTGATAAATCTATAGCAATGAGCTAATGAGCCGCAATTTTGCCTGGCATAGAAAATGTGCTCACTCATCAGGACACTGTTGGTTCAGAGGAGCTAGCCAACAACACAGCTAACACAATCACTTCAAACACTGAGCTGTGAAGATTGCAAACTAGCTGCACTTAGTTTCATTTGACCTTTTTTCAATAGACATTTCTTTATGTATATCCATAAAAATGATGCCAGCTGGTTCATGATTTCGACTGGCTGAGAAACGCTGCCTGTCTGTCTCGTCCTGAATCCCGACCCCCTACACGTTCATTGCTATGGGACAGCTGGAGATGCAATGTTGCAAATGTTGGCGAGACAGACAGCCAGGTTTATACAAATCTATGCTGTTGAAAACTAAATGTTAGTCTGAAAGAAATGTGAGATATAATGTCTAGATGTTTTTTATAGTGGAGATAAAGTTTATAATTTGCCCGGCTGGGCTGATGAGACAGTGGATTGCGCAGTCAGATGGAACAAAATAAATAGGCATTTTAAAGTCATAGATTTAGCCGGTGGTAACTTGTGGAATAGACACTGGCTGGAATGTACTTTTAACCCATCACCATTCAGGATTAGACCCACCCATTGTATAATATTCAACAATCTTCTCGGAATCCTCATCACCAACAGATCCATTATAATTTTGAACACAGGAATTTTGTTAATTGTTTTGCGTTTTGTGTAACTTATTTTTTGAACTCATTGTGTACATAATGTTGCTGCTACCGTCTCTTATGACCGAAAATAACTTCTGGATATCAGAACAGAGATTACTCACCGCGGACTGGAAGAAACGTTTTCCTTTAACGTGTACGACAAGAAGGATATCCTGCTTTCACTGGAACAGGCCATGCCTTTTGCATGAAGAAAAGATGCAAGACGCAGGAAAAGGGGCCTCAGATTGGGCAGCCTTCTGAGAATCCGTAGGCGGGCGAGTAAACTCCCACTGATACGTTCTTCTTGCTAACGTGCAATCATTGGAAAATAAAATTCATGACCTACGATTAAGATTATCCTACCAATGGTACATCAAAAACTGTAACATCTTATGTTTTACCAAGACGTGGCTGAATGAAGATACGGACAATATAGAGCTAGTGGGATTTTCCATGCACCGACAGAACAGAGATGCTACCTCTGGTAAGACGAGGGGTGAGGGTGTGTGTCTATTTGTCAATAACAGCTGGTGCGCGATATCTAATATTAAAGAAGTCCCTAGGTATTGCTTGCCTGAGGTACCTTATGGTAAGCAATAGACCACACAATCTACCAAGAGAGTTCTTATCTATATTATTCATAGCCGTCTATTCAACACCACAGAACGAAGCTGGCACTAAGACCACTCTCAACCAACTCTATAAGGCCAGAAGCAAAGAAGAAAATGCTCAGCCAGAAGCAGTGCTCCTAGTGGCCAGGATACTTTAATGCAGGCAAACTTAAATCAGTTTTTCCAAATTATCTGCTACCAGATAAAAAAATATCCTAGACCACCTTTACTCCACACACAGAGATGCATACAAAGCTCTCCCCCACCCTCCATTTGGCAAATCTGATCATAATTCTATCCTCCTGATTCCAACAAGCAAAAACTAAAGCAGGAAGTGCCAGTGACTCACTAGTTACGGAAGTGGTCAGATGACGCTGATGCTACACTACAGAACTTTGCTAGCACAGACTGGAATATGTTCCGAGATTCATCCAATGGCATTGAGGAGTACACCACCTCAGTCATCGGCTTCATCAGTAAGTGCATCGATGATGTCGTCCCCACAGTGATCATACGTACATATCCCAACCAGAAGCCATGGAATACAGGCAACATCCACATCAAGCTAAAGGCTAGAGCTGCCGCTTTCACGGAGCGGGAGACTAATCCTGACACTTATAAGAAATCCTGCTATGCTCTCAGATGAACCATCAAACAAGCAAAGCGTCAATACAGGATTAAGATTGAATCCCACTAAACTGGCTCTGACGCTCGTCGGATGTGGCAGGTCTTGAAAACTACTAGGGATTACAAAGGGAAGCCCAAATGCGAGCTGCCCAGTGACGTGAGCCTACCAGATGAGCGAAATTACTTTTATGCTTCGAGGCAAGCAACACTGAAGCATGCACGAAAGCACCAGCTGTTCTAAAAATCGAAATAAAATAAAATGTATTGGTCACATTCACATGGTGTAGCGAAATGCTTGTGCTTCTAATTCCGACCATGCAGTAATATCTAACAAGTAATCTAACAATTTCACACCAACTACCTTTTACACACAAGTGTAAAGGAATGAATAAGAATATGAACAGTGGAGCAAAAAAGTATTTAGTCAGCCACCAATTGTGCAAGTTCTCCCACTTAAAAAGATGAGAGAGGCCTGTAATTTTCATCATAGGTACACTTCAACTATGACAGACAAAATGAGAAAAAAAATCCAGAAAATCACATTGTAGGATTTTTCATGAATTTATTTGCAAATTATGGTGGAAAATAAGTATTTGGCCACCTACAAACAAGCAAGATTTCTGGCTCTCACAGACCTGTAACTTCTTCTTGAAGAGGCTCCTCTGTCCTCCACTCGTTACCTGTATTAATGGCACCTGTTTGAACTTGTTATCAGTATAAAAGACACCTGTCCACAACCTCAAACAGTCACACTCCAAACTCCACTATGGCCAAGACCAAAGAGCTGTCAAAGGACACCAGAAACAAAATTGTAGACCTGCAGCAGGCTGGGAAGACTGAATCTGCAATATGTAAGCAGCTTGGTTTGAAGAAATCAACTGTGGGAGCAATTAGGAAATAGAAGACATACAAAACCACTGATAATCTCCCTCGATCTGGGGCTCCACGCAAGATTTCACCCAGTGGGGTCAAAATGATCACAAGAACAGTGAGCAAAAATCCCAGAACCACACGGGGGGGACCTAGTGAATGACCTGCAGAGAGCTGGGACCAAAGTAACAAAGCCTACCATCAGTAACACACTACACCGCCAGGGATTCAAATCCTGTAGTGCCAGATGTGTCCCCCTGCTTAAGCCAGTACATATCCAGGCCCGTCTGAAGTTTGCTAGAGAGCATCTGGATGATCCAGAAGAAGATTGGGAGAATGTCATATGGTCAGATGAAACCAAAATAGAACATCTTGGTAAAAACTCAACTCGTCCTGTTTGGAGGACAAAGAATGCTGAGTTGCATCCAAAGAACACCATACCTACTGTGAAGCATGGGGGTGGAAACATCATGCTTTGGGACTGTTTTTCTGTAAAGGGACCAGGACGACTGATCCGTGTAAAGGAAAGAATGAATGGGGCCATGTAGCGTGAGATTTTGAGTGAAAACCACCTTCCATCAGCAAGGCATTGAAGATGAAACGTGGCTGGGTCTTTCAGCATGACAATGATCCCAAACACACCGCCCGGGCAAGGAAGGAGTGGCTTCATAAGAAGCATTTCAAAGGCCCTGGAGTGGCCTAGCCAGTCTCCAGATCTCAACCCCATATAAAATCTTTTGAGGGAGTTGAAAGACCGTGTTGCCCAGCAACAGCCCCAAAACATCACTGCTCTAGAGGAGATCTGCATGGAGGAATGGGCCAAAATACCAGCAACAGTGTGTGAAAACCTTGTGAAGACTTACAGAAAACGTTTGACCTCTGTCATTGCCAACAAAGGGTATATAACAAAGTATTGAGATAAACTTTTGTTATTGACCAAATACTTATTTTCCACCATAATTTGCAAATAAATTAATTAAGTGACTCGTGACATATTTACTATATCAAATGGTTAATTATTAAAGTGGCTAGAGATTTGAGTCTGTATGTTGGCAGCAGCCACTCAATGTTAGTGATGGCTGTTTAACTTCACTAGGGTAGGGGGCGCTATTTTTACGTCCGGATGAAAAGCGTGCCCAAAGTAAACTGCCTGCTACTCAGGCCCAGTTTCCAAAACTGTTAAGATAAGTATAACAGAACTGTATGACAGAACTGATTTGGCAGGCAAAAACCTGAGGAAGATCCATGATCCATATGTTTGTAGTTTTCTATTGAATGCCATTACAGTATCCATTGACTTGTGACTCAAATTGCACTTCCTATTGCTTCCACTAGATGTCAACAGTCTTTAGAAATTGTTTCAGGCTTGTATTATGAAAAATGAGGGAGTAAGAACACTGAATGAGTGGACCCCACAGCGTCCCAGAGATTTTTCATGCACACGCCCGAGAGCATGCCTTTCTTGTTTACCTTTTATATTGATGACCGGTTGAAATATTAATCGATTATTTATGCTAATAAACATAGTTTATAAACATCGTTTGACATGTTTCTATGAACTTTACGGATACTATTTGGATTTTTCACCTGCCTGTTGTGACTGCGTTTGAGCCTGTAGATTACTGAACAAAACACGCGAACAAAACAGAGATTTTTGGATATCAAGAAGGACTTTATCGAACAAAACGGGAGTCGTGTGAGTTTAACCATATGAAGATCAAAGGTAAGTAATACATTTTATTGCTATTTCTGACTTGTGTAAATCCTCTACTTGGCTGCATGTAATGTTTGTAATGATTTGTCTGCTGGGCGCTGTTCTCAGATAATCGCATGGTATGCTTTCATCGTAAAGCTTTTTTGAAATCTGACACCGTGATTGGATTAACAAGAATTTAATCTTTAAACTGATGTATAACACTTGTATGTTTTATGAATTGTTATGAGTATTTCTGTTTTTGAATTTGGCGCTCTGCAATTTCACTGGATGTTGGCCAGGTGGGACGCTACCGCCCCACGTCCCCCAGTGAGGTTAACAGTCTGATGGCCTTGAGATAGAATCTGTTTTTCAGTCTCTCGGTCCCAGCTTTGATGCACTTGTACTGACCTCGCCTTCTGGATGATAGTGGGGTGAACAGGCAGTGGATCGAGTGGTTGTTGTCTTGATGATCTTTTTGGCCTTCCTGTGACATCGGGTTGTGTATGTGTCCTGGAGGGCAGGTAGTTTGCCCCCGGTGATGCGTTGTGCAGACCTCACTACCCTCTAGAGAGCCTTACGGTTGAGGCCGGAGCAGTTGCCGTACCAGGCGGTGATACAGCCCGACAGGATGCTCTCGATTGTGCATCTGTAAAAGTTTGTGAGTGTTTTTGGTGACAATCCAAATTTCTTCAGTCTCTTGAGGTTAAAGAGGCGCTGTTGCGCCTTCTTCACCACACTGTCTGTGTGGGTGGACAATTTCAGTTTGTCCGTGACGTGTACGCTGAGGAACTTAAAACTTTCCACCTTCTCCACTACTGTCCTGTCGATGTGGGTAGGGGGGTGCTCCCTCTGCTTTTTCCTGAAGTCCACAATCATCTCCTTTGTTTTGTTGAGTGGGACGTTATTTCCCTGACACCACACTCCGAGGGCCATCACCTCCTTCCTGTAGGCCATCTCGTCGTTGTTGGTAATCAAACCTACCACTGTAGTGTCGTCTGCAAACTTGATGATTGAGTTGGAGGCGTGCATGGCCACGCAGTCAGCGGGGTGGAGATCTTGTTTCATACCCTCACCGCCTGGGGGCGGCCCATTAGAAAGTCCAGGACACAGTGTCACAGGGCGGGGTTGAGACCTGGGGTCTCGAGCTTAATGACGAGTTTGGAGGGTACTATGGTGTTAAATTCTGAGCTGTTGTTGTTGAACAGCATTCTGAAATAGGTTTTCCTCTTGTCCAGATGGGTTAGGGCAGTGTGATTGAGATTGCGTTGTCTGTGGACCCATTGGGGTGGTAAGCAAATTGGAGTGGGTCTAGGGTGTCAGGTAGGGTGGAGGTGATATGATCCTTGACTAGTCTCTCAAAGCACTTCATGATGATGGAAGTGAGTGCTACAGGGCGATAGTCAATTTGCTCAGTAACCTTAGCTTTCTTGGGAACAGGAACAATGGTTGCCCTCTTGAAGCATGTGGAAACAGCAGACTGGGATAGGGATTGATTGAATATGTTTGTAAAAACACCAGCCAGCTAGCCTGCGCATGCTCTGAGGACGTGGCTAGGGATGCAGTCTGGGTCGGCAGCCTTGCGAGGGTTAACATGTTTAAACGTTTTACTGACGTTGGCTGCAGTGAAGGAGAGCCCACAGGTTTTGGTAGCGGGCCGTGTCGGTGGCACTGTATTGTCTTCAAAGCGAGCAAAGAAGTTTTGTCTGGGAGCAAGGCATTGGGGTCCGCGACGGGGATGGTTTTCTTTTGTAATCCGTAATTGACTATAGACCCTGCCACATACCTCATGTGTCTGAGCTGTTGAATTGCAACTCTACTTTGTCTCTATACTGACGCTTAGCTTGTTTGAATGCCTTGCGGAGGGAATAGCTACAATGTTTGTATTCAGTCCTGTTTCCGATCGCTTTGCCCTGATTAAAAGCAGTGTTTCACGCTTTCAGTTTTGCGCCAATGCTGCCATCAATCCACGGTTTCTGGTTGGGGAAGGTTTTAAAAGTCGCAGTGGGTACAACAACATCTCACTCTCTATCCATCAATGGATCCTTACTTTTTTGGATGTAATTTATATGGAGCATTCTACCACTCGCATTTATGGAACTAAAGAAGACACTGAACCATTAGCGAGTTGTCGCTGAAACACTTTGTCATGTGTTCCTTTGATTAGTTATTAAATGTTTTATGTTGAACCATGTGTGTTTATGTTTATTGAATTTGATCCTTCAGGTCCTTGGATAGAGTGCGGTTGGGATGGGAGGACGGGGGTGCAACTTTTGTATGTGTGTATTCATGTTTGCTGACTATTATTACTAAATAAACATTTGATCAAAAAAGTTGAAAGCCCTACCCAACAATGCAGTATTCAATATCAAAACACTATTACTAATAAAAAACGAAATGATAGAGGATACATTTAGTGCAAAAAAAGTAAGAAATGCCAAAAGAATAACAAAATAACAGTTGTCTCGTTGCTCGGAAGACAGCAGCCATGAAGTAGTTATTGCTTCAAGGACGGCAGGTAGCCTAGCAGTTAACTTCTTCTGGATGGGGGGGGGGAGTATTGAGTTACTTGGATGAATAAGGTGCCCAGAGTAAACTGCCTGCTACTCAGGCCCAGAAGCTAAGATATGCATATTATTTGTAGATTTGGATAGAAAACACTCTGACGTTTCTAAAACTGTTTAAATGATGTCTGTGAGTATAACAGAACTCATATGGCAGGCAAAAACCTGAGAAAAAAATCCAACCAGGAAGTGGGAAATCTGAGGTTTGTAGGTTTTCAAGTCTTTGCCTATCAAAGATACAGTGTAAATTTGGTCCGATTGCACTTCCTAAGGCTTCCACTAGATGTCAACGGTCTTTAGGACCTTCAGGCTTCTACTGTGAAGGGGGAGCGAATAAGAGCTGTTTGACTCAGAGGTCTGGCAGAATGCCATAAGCTAAATCATGCGCTTGGCCGTGAGAGCGAGCTGCGTTCCTTTTAATTTCGAAAGACAAAGGAATTGTCCAGTTGGAATATTATTGATATAAACATCCTAAAGATTGATTCTATACATCGTTTGACATGTTTCTACGATCTGTAATATAACTTTTTTTACTTTTCGTCTGGACTAAGTGCCTGCGCCTCGTGAAATTTGGATTTGTGAACTAAATGCGAGAACAAAAAGGAGGTATTTGGACATAAATGATGGACTTTATCGAACAAAAAAAAATGTATTGTGGAACTGGGATTCCTGGGAGTGCATTCCGATGAAGATCAAAAGTAAGTGAATATTTATAATGCTATTTCTGAATTCTGTTGACTCCACAACATGGTGGGTATCTGTATGGCTTGTTTTGGTGCCTGAGTGCTGTACTCAGATTATTGCATGGTGTGCTTTTTTCGTAAAGCTGTTTTGAAATCTGACACAGCGGTTGCATTAAGGAGAAGTATATCTTTAATTCCATGTATAACACTTGTATTTTCATCAACATTTATGATGAGTATTTCTGTAAATTGATGTGGCTCTCTGCAAAATCACCCAATGTTTTGGAAGCAGAACATTACTGAACATAACGCGCTAATGTAAACTGAGATTTTCGGATATAAATATGAACTTTATCGAACAAAACATACATGTATTGTGTAACATGAAGTCCTATGAGTGTCATCTGATGAAGATCAAAGGTTAGTGATTAATTTTATCTCTATTTGTGCTTCTTGTGACTCCTCTCTTTGTCAGTAAAAATGGCTGTGTTTTTCTGTGCTAACCTAATATAATCGCATGGTATGCTTTCGTCGTAAAGCCTTTTGGAAATGGGACCCTGTGGTGGGATTAACAACAAGTTTATCTTTAAAATGGTGTATGATACTTGTATGTTTGAGGAATTGTAATTATGAGATTTCTGTTGTTTGAATTTGGCGCCCTGCACTTTCACTGGCTGTTGTCAAATCGATCCAGTTAACGGGATTTCTACCTGTCTCATCCCTAAGAAGTTTAAGGGTGTTTTGCCAGTAACCGAAAGGTCAATGGTTCAAATCCCAGAGCCGACTAGGGGAAATATCTATGTGCCCTTGAGCAAGGCACAACCCTAATTGCTCCAGTTCCAAATTAAGTAAATGTAAAATGTAGTGTATAGGGTGCCATTTGGGATGCAGACGGCATGCGTGTTGCTGTGCTCAGTTGCTCCCCAGCCTGGAGGCTAGCTCCCCATAATGACACCATAACAGCTCAACATCGCCAGCATGTATCAATGGGGGTTTAGCTATGGAGCTATTTAGAAGTTTTGTAAGGTCATGCTAGTTCCAAGCCTAGAGCAGTGGACAGGTTGGCATGATAAATTAATAATTTTAATATTATACAACAACATTTATAGCATGATAGCATCACTTTTTTTCTACCATGTAATAATAGCTCACTATTCCTTAATTTCCACATAGTGTTTGGGTGACATTGTATAGAGTGAGACTATAAGATAATCAGATGGTCTATTAGATTTACAAAGAGCTAGGGGAGAAAGCTTCTGGACACACCAAGCCGGGAGTCTGCCTGCTGCGGCATCATTGAGGTTATAGGCTATGGTGTGTGTGCATGCGTTGAGCGTGTCTGCCGACTAGAGAGAAAGGCTTTGCATTTGATGTGTGCCGACAGTAGTAGTGCTGATCCAGATGCTGACCTTGGTGGGCTGTATAGGAGAGCTCCACCAGGACATCTCACCCATCATCCACAATGCCTGAGACTGATTGAGCCTCTCTCTCCCTCTCTCTCTCTGGGCAATTCCACTGATTTCAAAGATTAGCAAACCACACAACTCTATTCACAGTGACTACTGTTAACAATTTCCACTGAAAAAAATACAAAAACAAATTTATTGGAAGAACTGAGCAGATGCTAACTTTGGCAACGGAATTACGCTAAAATCTCCCTCAGATTTTTATGCGACCATGTTTTCCAAAAACTATTAACCTTTTTGGGATAGGGGGCAGCATTTTCACTTTTGGATGAATAGCGTGCCCAGAGTGAACTGCCTCCTACTCTGTCCCAGATGCTAATATATGCATATTATTATTAGTATTGGATAGAAAACACGCTGAAGTTTCTAAAACTGTCAAACATCCCGGTAATGGCTGAAATGGGCTCAATGGAATACTTTGTATTTTTGTTGAATCTATAAAAATGCTAAAGATTCGTCAGGGATTTACAACATCTCAATTGGATTAGGTCTGGACTTTGACTACGCCTTGTCAAAACTTCACATTAGTTGCTTTTTAACCATTTTCATGTAGACTTGATTGTGTATTTTGCATCATTGTCTTGCTGCATGACTCATCTGCGCTTCAGCTCTGAGATGGAGGGCCTGACATTCTCCTGTAGGATTCTCTGTTACAGAGCAGAGGAACTGCAAGCAAGGGCCTTAGAAATCTAGATCCAAATAGAAAACCCATTGAAAACACTCTCACCTCAAAATAACATTTCCTGGATGGTTATCTGCCGAATAAGTACTGTTATACTCACAGACATCATTCAAATAGTTTTAGAAACCTTGGAGTGTTTTATATCAAAATATACTAATAATATGCATATCCTAGCTTCTGGGCCTGAGTAGCAGGCAGTTCACTTTGGGCACACTTTTCATCCGGATGTGACAATACCGCCCCCTAGCCTAGAGTTGTCAAAGCTGCAAGATGTTCTGTATGCCCCATGGTAAAATGTGTAGAATTGCAGGAAATTCCCTTTTGAAGTTGAAAAAATGTCTAAATGTTTTGCAGCTGGGTGGGGGGTCACCCAAACAAATCTCCCCTAGGGCCCCCAAAAGGTACTCCTGTGGAGTACCAGGATTTATGGGAGGTTTTCAACTCTGTCCGAGCCACATCTCTTCCGCCACGTAGGCCTTACGACTGTGCTACAGTGGTTCCTCCTTTAAAAGTTGAGTGATACTGCAGCACACCTTGTGGGCTGCTGCAGCATTCTGTGGCACGTTATCTATTTTACAGTCATTTTTTCTGTTAACTTCTCTAGGGTAGGGGGCAGCATTTGGAATTTTGGATGAAAAGCATGCCCAAATTAAACGGCCTATATGATATGCATATAACTGGTAGATTTGGATAGAAAACACTCTAAAGTTTCCAAAACTGTTAAAATATAGTATCTGTGAGTATAACAGAACTGATTTGGCAGGTGAAAACCTGAGAAAAATCCATTCAGGAAGTATTTTTGGGGTGTCTATTCAATGCCATTACAGTATCCATTGACTTAGGACTCAATTTGCAGTTTCTATGCCTTCTACTAGATGTCAACAGTCTTTAGAAATGGTTTCAGGCATGTATTCCAGTCTGAATGAGTGGACCCTGACGTGTCACAGAGCTTTTTCATGTCCAATCCCGAGAGAGTAACATAATTAACATTCCTCAAACATACATGTATCTCATACCATTTTCAAGCTATTCTCGTTGTTAATCCCACCACTGTGTCCGATTTCAAATATTCTTTACAGCAAAAGCACCACAAACGATTATGTTAGGTCACCACATAGCCGCAGAAAAACAAAGCCAGTTTTCTTTCCAGCCAAAGAGAGGAGTTTCAAAAAGCAGAAAATAGAGATAAAATTAATCACTAACCTTTGATGATCTTCATCAGATGACACTAATAGGACTTCATGTTACAGAATATGCTTCATGAGGTCCACCATTGTTCCTGTTCCCAAGAAAGCTAAGGTAACGGAGCTAAACGACTACCGCCCCGTAGCACTCACTTCCGTCATTATGAAGTGCTTTGAGAGACTAGTCAAGGATATATCACCTCCACCCTACCTGACACCCTAGACCCACTCCAATTTGCTTACCGCCCAAATAGGTCCACAGATGATGCAATATCAACCACACTGCACACTGCCCTAACCCATCTGGACAAGAGGAATACCTATGTGAGAATGCTGTTCATCGACTACAGCTCAGCATTTAACACCATAGTACCCTCCAAACTCATCATCAAGCTCGAGACCCTGGGTCTTGACCCCGCCCTGTACAACTGGGTACTGGACTTCCTGACGGGCTGCCCCCAGGTGGTGAGGGTAGGTAACAACAAACTCCACCCCGCTGATCCTCAACACTGGGGCCCCACAAGGGTGCGTTCTGAGCCCTCTCCTGTACTCCCTGTTCACCCACGACAGCGTGGCCACGCACGCCTCCAACTCAATCATCAAGTTTGCGGACGACACTACAGTGGTAGGCTTGATTACCAACAACGACGAGACGGCCTACAGGGAGGAGGTGAGGGCCCTCGGAGTGTGGTGTCAGGAAAATAACCTCACACTCAACGTCAACAAAACTAAGGAGATGATTGTGGACTTCAGGAAACAGCAGAGGGAACACCCCCCTATCCCCATCGATGGGATAGTGGTGGAGAGGGTAATAAGTTTTAAGTTCCTCGGCGTACACATCACAGACAAACTGAATTGGTCCACCCACACAGACAGCATTGTGAAGAAAGTGCAGCAGCACCTCTTCAACCTCAGGAGGCTGAAGAAATTTGTCTTGTCACCAAAAGCACTCACAAACTTCTACAGTCGAGAGCAAACTTGTACAATCGAGAGCATCCTGTCAAGCTGTATCACCTCCTGGTACGGCAACTGCTCCGCCCACAACCGTAAGGCTCTCTAGAGGGCAGTGAGGTCTGCACAACGCATCACCGGGGGCAAACTACCTGCCCTCCAGGACACCTACACCACCCGATGTCACAGGAAGCCCATAAAGATCATAAAGGACAACAACCACCCGAGCCACTGCCTGTTCACCCCGCTATCATCCAGAAGGCGAGGTCAGTACAGGTGCATCAAAGCTGGGACCGAGAGACTGAAAAACAGCTTCTATCTCAAGGCCATCAGACTGTTAAACAGCCACCACTAACATTGAGTGGCTGCTGCCAACACACTGACTCAACTCCAGCCACTTTAATAATGGGAATTGATGTAAAATATATCACTTGCCACTTTAAACAATGCTACTTAATATAATGTTTACATACCCTACATTATTCATCTCATATGTATACGTATATACTGTACTCTATATCATCTACTGCATATTTATGTAATACATGCATCACTAGCCACTTTAAATGATGTCACTTTGTTTACATACCCTACATTACTCATCTCCTATGTATATACTGTACTCGATACCATCTACTGCATCTTGCCTATGCCGCTCTGTACCATCACTCATTCATATATCTTTATGTACATATTCTTTATCCCTTTACACTTGTGTGTGTATAAGGTAGTAGTTTTGGAATTGTTAGTTAGATTACTCGTTGTTTATTACTGCATTGTCGGAACTAGAAGCACAAGCATTTCGCTACACTCGCATTAACATCTGCTAACCATGTGTATGTGACAAATAAATTTGACTTGATTTGATTTACATGATACGCAAATTTTCCCTATACCCATCATGAGGTTGCTACATCCTAGCCTATGAAATAAAATTTACAATGTAGGTGGCACATGTCGAGAGAAAAATTTGAGTAATCAAGGTGACAGACAGTGACATATTCAATACAACTTGCACACCTCTTGCCTGCATCTAGCTGATCTAGGGTGTAATCATTAGTCCAACAGTTGTAAACAAGAGTTTCTATAGGACATATTCAGGTATATTTATCTCCGTTTTGTTCCGTTTGCTTCTGTTTAAGATACGTTTTTCAACAGAATCGACGGAATGAATACACCCCTGATCACACGCAAACATGGTTCACTTTCATAGCAGCCACAAACAAACAGTATGGTCATTTTGCTTGTATAATTTCTTCTCGCATCTACGCGATCTCCTCTCACCTTTTCCCTTCGCTTGGGAAAAAGCTCTCTGTGACCAGGCAAAAAAAAAACTTTCCAAGCCAAACCTTCATATCATAACCACTAACCACTACACACGGCCTACATCTTTGTTTTCACCATAATAGCTAACATCATAGTCAACATAGCTACTAGAAGTAACACGTTAGTAAACCCGCTACAATCATGTAGTACTGTGTACAGGCAGCAAGCAGTTTAGCAGTTACACCGGCATGCCCCATTAATAAAAGCTTACCTTGACTGAGAAGAGTTCCAGTGTTGGATAGCCATAACCAGCAAGCTAAGATAGCATCCCTCTCTGTTTGAGCCGGGTGTGAGTAGGCTAAACTAGCTAGCAGCATTCGCTAGCTAATTGAAAGTGAAAAAAATACAACTAAATATAACTACTTCTCTCTCTCTCTGTCTTGCTTCTCTATAATTTTTTAAGAAACAAATTTGTTCAAAACTGTTAAACTATTACCTGTCTCTCTCTTTGAATCAATTGCTCACCACATTTTATGCACTGCTGTAACGTTCGCCGTAGGTGGAAGAAGAGGAGGACCAATGCGCAGCGTGGTAAGTGTCCATATTCTTTAATAAAATAATTGAACACTAAAACAAAACAGTAAAAATACAAATGAACAGTCCTGTATGGTGCTGAAAAAACACTGAACAGAAAATAATCACCCACACCACACAGGTGGGAAAATGCTACCTAAGTATGATTCTCAATCAGAGACAACTAACGACACCTGCCTCTGATTGAGAACCATACAAGGCCAAACACAAAACCACCACATAGAAAAAGGAACATAGACAACCCACCCAACTCACGCCCTGACCATACTAAAACAAAGACATAACAAAAGAACTAAGGTCAGAACGTGACACTGTAGTACTAGTTAGCTGTAGCTTATGCTTTCAGTACTAGATTCATCTAATCTAGATTTATCTAATCCTTGTGTTGACAACATGTCTGTTCATGCTGCAAGAGCTCTGGTAGGTTGGAGGACGTCCTCCGGAAGTTCTCCTTATTACTGTATAAGTCTATGGAAGGAGGTGAGAGCCATAAGCATCCTAGGTTTTGTATTTAAGTCAGTGTACTGTACTCAGAGGAGGATGGAAACTAGCTGTCCTCCGGTTACACCATGGTGCTATCCTACTGATGGATGTTGAGTATACTGTAGACCTTCATTGCAAGACAGTGTGTTTTAATCAATTATTTGGTAACGTGAATATATTTAGTATATTCTCATCTAAAAAGGATAACTTTTTTAATGTTTCACAATTTTTATTTTTATGAAATTCACTGAGGAGGAAGTTCATCCCCTTCCTCCTCTGTGGAGCCTCCACTGGTAGATGGGTAAAAATAAAAAAGAAGACACTGAATTTCCCTTTGAGCATGGTGAAGGTATTAATTACACTTTGGATGGTGTATCAATACATCCAGTCACTACAAAGTTACAGGTGTCCTAACTTAGTTGCCGGAAAGGAAAGAAACAGCTCAGGGAATTCACCATGAGGCCAATGGTGAAAGATGGCTGTGATAGGAGAAAACTGAGAATGGATCAACAACATTGTAGTTACTCCACAATACCAACCTAAATAACAGAGTGAAAAGAAGGAAGCACAGGCTTCCTTCTAGTGGATAACCTGGCTCAGTCTGCTTTCCAACAGACACTGGGAGACAAATTCACCTTTCAGCAGGACAATAACCTAAAAGACAAGGCCAAATATACATTGGAGTTGCCAGGATGACATTGAATGTTATTTTTATTTTTTTATTTTTTTATTTAACCAGGCAAGTTAGTTCTACAGGATCGGTGGGTTCCAGGGACGGTTGAGCTAATGTAGGCTAATGTGATTAGCATGAGGTTGTAAGGACCTAGACATATCTGATATTGGCAGAAAGCTTATATTCTTCTTAATCTAACTGTACTGTCCAATTTCCATAAGCCATTAATTACAGTGAAAGAATACCATGCTATTGTTTGAGGAGAGTGCACAGTTATGAACTTGAAACTGTATTAATAAACGAAGTAGGCACATTTGGGCAGTCTTGATATAACATTTTGAACAGAAACAGAAATGCAATGGTTCATTGGATCAGTCTTAAAGTTTGCAAATACACTGCTGCCATGTAGTGGACAAAATCTAAATTGCGCATGGGCTGGAATAATACATTATGGCCTTTCTCTTGCATTTCAAAGATGATGGTACAAAAAAATAGAAAAAACACATGTTTTTTCTTGTATTATATTTTACCAGATCTGATGTGCTATGTTCTCCTACATTTAATTTAACATTTCCACAAACTTCAAAATGTTTCCTATCAAATGGTATCAAGAACATGCATATCCTTGCTTCAGTTCCTGAGCTACAGGCAGTTACATTTGGGTATGTCATTTTAGGCGGAAATTGAACAAATTCTTGAACAAATTCGTATTTACAATTACGGCCTACCCCGGCCAAACGCGGATGACGCTGGGCCAATTGTGTGCTGCCCTATGGGACTCCCAATCACGGCCGGATGTGATACAGCCTGGGTTCAAACCGAGGACTGTAGTGATGCCTCAGTGCCTTAGACCACTGCGCCACTCGGGTGGGCTAGTTACAGTTTCTTAAATGGTCTAGTTACAGTTTTGACATAGATCCGCTTGAAAATCTATGGCAATATTTGAAAATGTCTGTCTAGTAATGATCAACAACCAACTTGACAGAACTTGAATATTTTTTTTAAGAATAATGTGCAAATATTGTACAATCCAGGTGTGCAAAGCTCTTAGAGACTTACCCAGAAAGACTCACAGCTGTAATCGTTGCCAAAGGTGATTCTAACATGTATTGACTCAGAGGTCTGAATACTTGTGTAAATTAGATATTTTGGTATTTCCTTTTCAGTAAATTTGCAAAGATTTCTAAAAACATGTTTTTACTTCTTCATTATGGGGTATTGTGTGTAGATGGGTGAATTCGGGCTGCATGCATACTTTCTGAAGGCGCTGTATATGTAGACAGTTGTAACTTCTGGGGCCGATGCATAAACAATGGAGAAGGAAATGGAATCGAATTATGATCTTTGAAATGAGAACTAACATGTTGATTGTGAAATTGAAATGATCAAATCCAAATAGACAATTAACATTTGTCCTAATTTATGGCAGTGAGTTCTTTGCAATGAAGCATGAAAGCATTGAGAGTACTGGACAGGCATATTTGTGAAAGCTTATTCTTGCAAATGTGGTGTACATTTTTCTTTGGACTTCTTAAAACGTCCTAGGGATTGGAGGCAGTATTTTCACGTCTGGATGAAACGCGTGCCCAAAGTAAACTGCCTTCTACTCAGGCCCAGAAGCTAGGATATATATATTATTAGTAGATTTGGATAGAAAACACTCTAAAACGGTTTGAATAATGTCTGTGAGTATAACAGAACTGGTTTGGCAGGCGAAACCCCAAGCACAATTCATACAGGGAATTTTTTGTTGTTGAGGTCAATCTGTTTTCCATGTGTTTTCTATAGTAAGCCCTTTTCATAGGAATCTGGTTGCAGTTCCTATGGCTTCCACTAGATGTCAACAGTCTTTAGAAATTGGTTGATGTTTTCTTTTGAGAAATGAAGAAGTAGCCCTGTTCTTTCCATGTGTCACTCCAGGTGGACTCTAGTCTTTTGGTGCGCGCGACCTGGAATGCGATTCACTTTGTTTTCGTCTGGTATTGAAAACAGTTTATCCCGTCTTAAATTTGATTGATTATTTACGTTTTACGATACCTAAGTTTGGATTACGAAAGTTTTTTACAGGTAACTTATTAGATATTTTGTAGTCATGTTGGGTGAGTTGGAACTGGTGTATTTTCTGAATCAAACGCGCCAATAAATGGACATTTTGGGGATATAAAGAAGGAATTTATCAAAACAAAAGGACCATTTGTGATGATTCTGTGACATTTTGGAGTGCCAACAGAAGAAGATCTTCAAAGGTAAGGCATGAATTATATCATTATTTCTGAGTTTTGTGTCGCACCTGGCTGGTTGAAATCTGATTTTCATGTGTTTGTTTGTGGGGTGCTGTCCTCAGATAATCGCATGGTCTGCTTTCGCCGTTAATAAGCCTTTTTGGAATCTGACACTGCGGCTTGGTTAACAAGTAGTTAGGCTTTATTTTGATGTATTATACATGTATGTTTTGTGAATTTTTATTATGAGTATTTCTGTTTTTGAATTTGGCGGCTGCAATTTTACTGGATCTTTTGTTAATTTTCATTTCACCTTTATTTAACCAGGTAGGCAAGTTGAGAACAAGTTCTCATTTACAATTGCGACCTGGCCAAGATAAAGTAAAGCAGTTCCACATATACAACGACACAGAGTTACACATGGAGTAAAACAAACATACAGTCAATAATACAGTATAAACAATATATACGATGTGAGCAAATGAGATGAGATAAGGGAGGTAAAGGCAAAAAAAGGCCATGGTGGCAAAGAAAATTTGTTGGATGCTGTCAAATCAATCCTGTTACCGGGATCTGACCGGGAAAGGATCATTAAGTTAAAAGTGCTGAATGGTTTCCTGTAGTGCTGTCTGTTTTGAATAGTGTTCAGTAAAGTCCAATGAGGAGGTTAATGTAAAACAAATTGTTACATGAAATGGCATCTATTTTAATCCACAGCAGTTAAATCCAGTTTATAGGTCAGGGACTGGGAGATGACGATGTAGGCTAATAGAAAGAGACCGCCCATGCCTTTATTCCATTGTTAAACTGCCAGAATATTTATCCTTTCCTCACTCTGTTCATATCCAGCGAGGGACGACTTCTTCATATAAGAGAGGAACATTTATATTGAACACAAAAGCAGGAAGCATCTCTCCCCACAGTTTCTCTTGTCTAATCAAACTTTCAATTCCAATGACTTCCACCTGGAGAGACAGGGCCAGGTCGCTTGGAGACCAGACGGGAGCTCGCTACAGCGCAATTCTGAGGGGAGCGCTGAGAATCAGGCTGCTGCAAATCCCCCCCGCTGGAGGAAATTGAATGCTGTCATGGATGGATTAGCCCCGTAATGGCGGGACACATATCTTGAGCCGACTAGGCTGGCAAAGAAACTTTGACTAAATGAGGAAGGGGAAAAAAGGAATGAAATTCATTTCATAGCTTCTCAAGCACACTCACCCGAGGAGTGCCCCTATGAGAGCCTAAGCCCAGACAGTACTGACTTTTTGGGGAAGCTTTTATTCAAATGTTCTGTGAATATTAGTGCAATATGCAACATGAGGCCTGTATGATGGTGTCATGAGCTAAAACTATAGGTTATATGCCACAAACTGCTTTTGCCAATTATACCACAACCTGTTGGCAGCAATACAAGCTATGAGGCAATGAGACATGACATGACTATAAATATATGATCTCCATGATAAGGCTATACTGGCTTTGTGAGTGCATAAAGAGAAGCATATGACTGTGAACAGTGAGAACACTGAGAGCAGTGATTGGGAGTGAACTATTGGGCTGTATTTAAGAAACATACTTACAGCACCACAAAATATCCAGGCCCAATGTTACTTTGTTACAGAGAGCAGGTGTTAAAAGACTGGCAAATAAGGTAAAGGCAACTGATAACCTTTTAGGTTATCGAAATGTGTTTATATTTGCATACATACTGTATCAGTAATATATCAGGGTAAAATGTATAAGCAGTCCACATCCCACCATATGTTTGAAATCACCTGGGGACTGACAATTTCCTATAAGTAATTTGAACCTTGGCAGACCCCTGTTAACACTGTGAATCTAACCTGGAGCGATTTGCTTGGATAATTGTTAAGAAGTTGTTAAAAGTGTAGGACCATCGGCCCTCACCCGTGAAGTGCACAACTCAGTCCTATTTAACAGTTTACTATGATTGCACTTTCCCAAAGCGGAATAACTGCGAAGGCCAACTCTGAAGATTTTTATAGGACATATTTTATTGAACAATTCCACTCAAGCAGATACCTCGATCAGGGTTTTGTAAAAACCATAAAGCGATTTATCAGATTCAAGAACAAATGTATATTTAAAGCCTAATAACAGCATTATATACACACAACATAATGTTTATAAATAATGCCCCAATCTAGCTCCCATCACTGACCTGCAGTGACATGATAACACGAGGACCCTTACCCTAACTCTTTGTGATTAAGCGAAAGCCTTGATACAGAGCACACAGTGTATGTAATAATTCAAACTGATCTTAATAAGGAGGGACGAGTCGTCCCCTCCGCTCTGCTAACAGACATGATGGGATGCTCAAATGGCACGCTATTCCCTATATAGTGCACTACTTTTTACTAGGCCCCAACGGTACCCTTTTCCCCACATAGTGCACGACTTATGATCAGAGCCTTATGTGTCCTGGTCTAAAGTAGTGCACTTTAAAGGTAATAGGGTGCCTTTTTGGATGCAGACTTGGAATTGAACCGTTCACAGCTTTCAGGAGGAAGCATCTTCAAAAACATCCATCTTTGGATTCTCCTCTGACAGCAGTTTCATTCAACTTGGACTTTTCCTGACTCAATGTACACTATCATGGTCCTGTCAGCAAAATCATGTCCCTCACAACCTGTGGTCGCTGTGATGATTGGTCTCTAAAAAGATATATAAGATACAATATTGCAGACCCTAGAAGTAGGCCTAACCTGTGCCTCGAGTTTGGAATTTGATGGCTTTCCTGTTCCCTGTTATCTAATTCATTTAGTGCAGAAACTGGTAGTCTGGCGGTGGTCTGCGATAAGTGTTAATCTTGGTCAGCAGCAGTGTGTGGAGCACAGCCTAATTTCACAACACAGTGGTTGGGAATGATAACATAAAAACAGGCAGGGCAGGGAAAGAAATGGGGAGACCTTTATCGCACATGTGCCAGTATACAGTAGCCAAGTGACCAAGCGTTCTATCAAATCAAATCAAACGTAATTTTTTTCACATGCGCCGAACACAACAAGTGTAGACCTTACCGTGAAATGCTTACATACAACCCCTTAACCAACAATGCAGTTCAAGAAGAGTTAAGAAATATTTGCCAAATAAACTCAAGTAAATGTTTTTAATAAAACGTAATACAAGAACGTAACAATTGCGAGGCTACATACCGCATGGGTAGTCAGTGTGTCGTTATAGAGTCAATGTGCGGGGGTACAGGATAGTTGAGGTTGAGGATGGTTTTGTCTTTCCATGGTTACATCCCCGTGCGGTAAATTGGTCAATAGACCAATAAGAAAGAGTTCCAAAGCTCTCTGCCAATAACAGCTAGTTTTCCTTTTTCCCCTCCCCACTCAGATCACTCCCAGACACTCCCAGAAATTCTTGCTTGAGGAATATTTTTTTTCTAAACAGCTATTTTTTGCCATTATTTAAGAAAATCTATTATGTGAGGTAGGCCTATTTAATTTCTACCCAGAAAAGATTTGATATTGTTATAAAAACAGCTGCATTTGGGCTTTTAAGTTTACAAAAAAAGGTAACAGTATTAGTATTCTATAAGAAAACATCATAGGTTCAGATTGTATCTTGAGGTCGGGTGGTTGCAAGATCTGAGGTCATTGGAGATGAAATGCATGAGAAACAGGGCCCTAAAAAATCATTAATGCGTTTGAATTCCATACCCTTTTCCGCAAAGTGTGTAGTTGCTCACTCCTCCATTGTGGATTCAAACAAAAACATTTTATTTATGTAATTATGTAAGCATGATTCCTTGATTCCATAAGGGGGAGGGAACTTGGGGGTAGAAGACTAGAGAATGAGACCACTGCCATGACAGGTATACAGAGAAGAGCAGACTTTCTGTGACTTCCAAGGGTTAGGGCATTAGACAGCCTGAACTGCTATGCTGAGCCACAAAGATAGCAGGGTAATTATCACAGAGGGCTTTGTGGCCCTATGCTCCCTACTCTTGTTGGCTATTGTTTAGCTATGATTGCAGCTTAAAGGCTTATTACTGTCCGCAAGCTAGCTGAGCTAGCCAGCTGAATCACTGAGTAGCTTCGCTGTCTTCACTGTCAGGGAGTAATGGCAACAAGACTATCTAACAGAAAGTATCCTCTAGTCTAAATTAAAGCTTGCGGACAGGTATCCATTGCCGTGTTTTTGTTTTTTTAACACAGTGCACTTTCTGTATAGGCAAAGTACATTTCTGTGAACAGCAGACAATACAAGTATCTAACCCTATCAAATTCCATTCAACAGATTGGGAAATACTGCTCAAAATAAAATAAGGACTGAGCAGTGTATGTTAAAATGAGCTCAGTTAACCAGCATCTGAAATTAAACCTTTAGGTGTCTCTCTGTTAGTATTGAGTAGGATTATCTGATTTCCTACCGCTTAAAAAAAGTCCCATTATCCCTTTTAAAATGATGCTGTGGAATGGAATCGCAGGTTGAAGAGATGTTAAGGTTTGGGGAATGTGTTTTTACTCCTTGCCCCTCAGAGTATTGCATTATATCAAACATCTTTAAAGCCTTGCTTTTAGGATGCTGAAGGACTCAATGGGCAGGCAACGTTTTCACAGTAGAGGTTTTTCTTACTTTAGTCCCAGAAAATCAATAAACATTTCACATTTTTAAAAGAGGACCTTGAAAAGTAAACCATTTAGTGCTCATTGTTCCAAAAAAACAGATAAGTGAGAACATTATATATATTTTTTTTGAGACAAGACATGTGCATTTGAAAGGAGGACTTGATGGAAGGAAACCCATGTATTCATAGAAAGTGAATGCAGAAACTAAACTAAAGAGAAAGCCAAAGGACATGAAGAGAAAAATATGACATTTGTCAACTGCTGCAAAGGTACTAATAAATGAACTGACAATTAGCTGGCTACGTCACATAAAAGCTACCTGACAGCACCATTTAAGGGTTCTATGTTAAATGGAAATACTTGGAAGTCATTATTCCTGCTCAAATGAAATAAGTATGCCCATGCAGTTCATGGCAGTTTCCATAAAAAGGGACATCCCATCACAGTGAGTTAACCCCAAAGTTAACTTAAACTCTGTAAAGCCTTCCCAAAATATGACAGGACTTCAAAAATCATTCATAAGCAAGGCTCATTATTAAGCTGATCTGAATGTTCTGTAAAAACACTTAAAGTGAAACCAAGTTTGGCATTGAGATGGAAGGTTTATTTGTACCTTTGTATTTGTTGCATTTTAACCAATGCAGCAAATACAAATGATTAATTTGATTTCAGTGTATATATTTGTATTTGTTTTGGCATTAATCTGCTTCCACAATATAATATGCCTTCTCTTGCTGTATGTGGATAGGTGGCATACATAACCTTCAGACGTAGGACATGTGATTGACGTTTTCAAATTTAAGTTGGGATGTCTGCTTCAATAATTTTCCTCAACCTGCCCCTCTGCCTTTGTTCCACCACAGGACCTCCCTTCTCTGTTTACCTGCCTATTCCCTCTCTTCTCTTCTCCTCACAATCCTATCCCCACATTATACCCTGACAGTCTCCTAAACTCCTCATTCTCTCACTGTATTTCCTTCCCAACTTTTCCTTCCATACCTTTCCCCTCAGTTTCTTTCCTTTCAAATCCCCTGTCTTTCTCTCAAAGAACACACACACACACACTCTCCTCTCTCTCTCTGATGGGTTTCATTACTGTACTCAATCTCGGCCCCGTGACAGCTTCTCCCAGGCGGTGTGCACCTCAATATAATCCTTTTAATTAAAGGACTTGCACCCTGGTCACCGCTGCCCCGAGCCTGCCTCTGCCCTTACTCACACGTCCCCAGCCTTTTGTTCGCCCGGCACTCACCCACTCGTTTCATGTCAAGCCATGCTCTTGCCATTTGAAAGGAGGAGGCGTCACCTTTGTCTCTTTCCCTTTATGTGGCCTTAAACTCCCGCCACTGCAATATTGCAGTGTGTGTGTGTCTCAGTGTGTGTGTGTGTGTGTGTGTGTGTGTGTGTGTGTGTGTGTGTGTGTGTGTCTCCTTGTGTGTGTGTCTCTCTCTGTGTGTGTGTGTGTATGATTGGGATGGTGGATGGGGAGTTCATCCAGATCAGGGCTCATCAGGGTTAAATCAGCTTTTAACAGAGCTTGATTGCCTCTGATTGGCCGCTGATAAGAGGGCAAAGGGTTGAGTTGCCATTTAGTTGAACTTTTCTGCAGATTCACACATCAATTTTCCATTATTAAAGTCACATTCCACCTCGTAAGGCTGTCAGGCTCATAACATAACTTCATAGCTTCCCCCTGTATAGGAGTGGTCGTTCCAAATTATGTTGGTGATAAATGTTATCTGCCTTTATATTACATCTACCCAGAGACAGAATTATTAACTATAAACCTCATATGTCAGCTTTGTCTTGAATGTGTTTTTCTAGTTGGGCAGGTATATGTTTACTGGTAGATTAAGAAAGTGGGTTTCTGTAACAACTGATCACAGCCCCTTTAAATTGAGGTCAAAGGAGTGCAGATAGTAGATCTTGTTTTAGACACCTTTAAACAGTCATGTTTTAGGTTTTCAGCTGTTTTTTTCCATTGGCCAAGGCACTGGCAACACTGTCACACAGCTCTTCATGACACCAGTGACAGAAACCTGAAAGGCTCAATGCCCAGGTGTATTTACTTATCACTAGCCTTAATGCCCTTTCCAGTCTTGTGCACCCCCTCTCAATTTCAAGGCTATCGAAGGAGCTGTATTCCCCCCCCAGGTGGCTAGCGTTTGTCTTCTCCGATCCTCCTTGCCCGCTGATTGATAAAAAAGTATTTAAACTTCCCTGACTTGCCCTTGACCCGTCTCCATGCACTATTCATTGGGGTTTTTAAAAGTCACATTGGGCTTGCTTTGGATGATCCTCTGCTATATCGGAGGGCGTTATCAATCTCTCTCCGGAGTCCCACCGTCTTTTATGCATGCGCCCTCGGTTGCGAGAGTGAGTGCACCCTGGCCCAGCCAGACAGGACATTTATTCACTCCGCTCTCCACTTCTTGAGCGGTCAGGCAGATAGCTCCAGCTCTCTCCACTCCGGCCCAGCCGCTTCGCTCACTGCCCTGGCAAAGCAGCTGTCTTTCACCCTGTAGCGTTAGCATGCACAACATGCTGCTCCTTTGCCTTTGATGGGCAAACAGAGGGTCGTAAGTCAGGAGTGGAGGGCAGATGGGAGGGTTGAGTTGTGCCCCGATGAGGTTGGTGTGCTCTGTCGGGTTTGGGAATCACGCAGGAGGTGGCCAGGTATTGAGTTTAACCACCGTGTGCCTGCATGTTAGAGGCCAACCCATCTCTGGGAAGAAGGGTAGATGGGAGTCAGGGGAGGGAGGGGAGGCATCAGGGCAGGAGAAGGTGTGGTGGTAATGCTAGGATTGGCACATTGGTTGACCTTCCATATCATTCACAAATCATGGCCCTGCATGTTGTCTCGCATTGTGTACTAATCGATCCGGGAGACAATTATTCACAAGCGCCACTAGGGGTCAATATGTTTTTCCTGTCTAGGCTTTAATGAGAGACCTTTCTATACTCTCATTAAATTGAATTTCATCGAGGCCTCCACATTTAGCCGTATCTTTTTGTGACTACCAATTAACGCATGTTTGTACACCCTCAGGAGATGCTCCAACAACAACCCAAACAAAAGAGATGGAATTCAGCCAGCCCTCAGACGCTCGACTCTCATACCATTTATTTTTTCCACCCTCTTGTGGGCGAAAGAGTTAACTTCCCATCTCTGTGTTTTCATTTCCTGTTTGTCTGAGGCTCATGGTGGAAGGTGTTTATGGGGGAACTCCATTTCTCACTTATTACATTGCAGATGACACATCTAGCTCTATGACCCCTGTGGCTGGGTTAAACAAAGGAGTGATTTGAAGCGTCGACCTACTCACAGACTGCAGGTGACACAACAGTGCTGGAGGAGCATGTGGAAAGCAAAATGCCAGTAAAAGGAGATGATATCCCTAAACTAGGTTTACAATGAAAGTGAGAGTGGACAGATACACAAAAGGAAATACTTTTTCATATTGGATGGTTCTCTACATGGCCCCATGAAAATACTTATCTTTATATCCACAATACTTTGAATATATTTACCAGTACCATAGGTTTAGTCATTTTTGCTATTCTCAGTCTGTTTGTATGCATCTCAGAGGTAAGGCAACGCGATTGTATGATGGTCTAATGACGACTAAGGTCCCAATATCAGGCATTGAACAGGAAAAGCTACTGTAGAAATTGAACAGAGCTGCCATTGATATTATTGAATACACAGGGGATACATCTCAACAGTCAAAAATTGCTTCCTTGGACTACCATCCTCTGCTGTGATCTGAGGTGACAGAATAGATGAAGTTGATATGGGGAAAACGTATTAACTCTCCTGTTTGTACAAACCAGAGGTGTGGACTTGAGTCACATGACTTGGACTCGAGTCTGACTTGAGTCACACATTTGATGACTTGAGACTCGACTTGACAGAAAATAAAACTTGACTTGAGACTTGACATGGACTTGGTGCCTCAAGACCCAACTTTGACTTGAGACTGATGATTTGAAATGATCTGGCCAGGCTTTGTAACGTTTTGTCACTCATTTTGTGGCACGGCGTCTCCTTGGATTAGGTCTACACGCCACGCAGCCAGAGACAGTACCACACAAGAAACTGATTGGCTAGTGAAATGCACTCTCTGGACTCCGATTGGACCAACTGTCAATCAACACAGTTCGGGTGAGCTAGCGCAGTGACAAGGTTTTGAAGGATTACAGGTGTGAAAGGTGTGAAAGTGAAAAATAATTCATACAGTACCAGTAAAAGGTTTGGACACACCTACTCATTCCAGGGTTTTTCTTTATTTTTACTATTTTCTACATTGTAAAATAATAGTGAAAACATGACAAAACTATGACATTTCTATGAAATTTCAAACAATGGCGTCGTCCCCACATTGATCGTACATACATATCTCAACCAGAAGCCATGGATTACAGGCAACATCCGCACCTGAGCTAAAGGCTAGAGCTTCCACTTTCAAGGAGTGGGACTCTTATAATAAATCCCGCTACAACTTCCGATGAACCATCAAATAGGCAAAGCGTCAATACAGCACTAAGATCAAATCCTACTTCCCCTGATTACAAAGGGAAACCGCAAGTTGCCCAGTGACGCAAGCCTACCAGACAAGCTAAATGCCTTCTATGTTTGCATCGAGGCAAGCAACACTGAACCATGCATAACAGCACCAGCTGTTCCGGATGACTGTGTGATCATGCTCTCCATAGCCGATGTGAGTAAGACCTTTAAAGAGGTTACCATTCACAAGGCTGCAGGACCAGATGGATTACCAGAACGAGTACTCAGAGCATGTGCTGACCAGCTGGCAAGTGTCTTCACTGGCATCTTCAACCTCTCCCTGACCCAGTCTGTAATACCTACAGTACCAGTCTGCAATGCCTACAGTACCAGTCAAAAGTTTGGACACAACTACTCATTCAAGGGTTTTTCTTTATTTTTTACTATTTTCAACATTGTAAATAGTAGTGAAGACATTAAAACTATGAAAGAACACATATAGAATCACGTAGTAACCAAAAAAGTGTTAAACAAATCCAAATATATTTTATATTTGAGATTCTTAAAAGGAGCCACCATTTGCCTTGATGACAGCTTTGAACACGATTGGCATTCTCTCAACCAGTTTAGTAGTATGACGGTTTAGTAGTATGACGGCAGGTAGTGCCCACTGCCCAGTACATCACTGGGGCCAAGCTTCCTGACATCCAGGACCTCTATACCAGGCAGTGTCAGTGGACGGCCCTAAAAATTGTCAAGGACTCCAGCCATAGACTGTTCTCTCTGCTACTGCACAGCAAGTGGCACCGATGCACCAAGTGTGGAAACAACAGGACCCTGAACAGCTTCTACCCCCTAAGCCACAAGACAGCTAAATAGTTAGTTAGTTTATTGAGGGAAGATTAACTTACTATGAATGCGATATGTGGTTGTCCCACCAAGCTATCTGAAGATGAATGCAATAACTATAAGACACTCTGGATAAGAGCTTCTGCCAAATTACTCAAATGTAAATAGTTAACCAAAAACCTACCTGAAATATCTGCATTGCCCCTTTATGCACTAACTTTTTGACTCATCACATATTCTGCTGCTACTGTTTCTTATCTGTCACTTTATTCCTAGTTAAATGTTCATAAAGTATTCACCTCAATTACCTTGCACCCCTGCACATCGACTCCGTACTGGAACCTGGTGTATATAAGTTATTGTCACTCATTGTGTATTTATTATTACTTTTATTATTATTAATTTATTTCTCTCTGCATTGTTGAGAAGGGCCAGTAAGTAAGCATTTCACTGTTGTTTATGAAGCATGTGATAGATTTTTAAAAATTTGATAGCCAACCTTTTGTATTTTATATTTATACATTTGCTTATTCCATCTGGTCACTAACATAGTCCTACGGCATTACACCAAATTATTGTTTCAAAAACATTAATCTGTCCTTCAGAACCAAAACGTTGCGTGTCTTGACAGTAACCAATGACTAGTCATCAGCATTGGAGCGCAAAGAAGGGAAAAGGTGAGAGGAGGACAGCTCGTAGATGTGAGAAGGAATACAACAAGCAAAGTGACCATACAGTTTGTATGTGGCTGCTATGAAAGTGAACTATGTTTGCGTGTGATCAGGGGTGTATTCATTCCGCCGATTCTGTTGAAAAATGTTTCTTAAATGGAAGCAAACGGAACGAAACAGGGATAACCATCAGGGAATTTTTCCAATTTCAACTATTTTTGCAACTGTTGGACGAATGATTACACACCAGATCAGCTAGATGCAGGCAAGAGTGTGCAATGCAGTATTAAATGTGTCACTGTCTGTCACCTTAATTACTAAACATTTTCTCTCACCTGTGCACCTATGCTGTAAACTTTCATTCATTCATAGGCTAGGTTGTAGCAACCTCATGATGGGTACAAGGAAAAATGTTGTATGATGTGTAGTAGTCTAAATCTATGGATGTTACATTGAGCTGGGTGAATGGAATATGAATGACAGTCACCCAATATGCTGTAATATTGACAGTCCCCCCCCCCACGGGACAGTTGAGCTAATATAGGCTAATGTGATTAGCATGATGTTGTAAGTAACAAGAACATTTTGCAGGACATAGACATATCTGATTTGGGACAAAAAGCTTAAATTCTTGTTAATCTACCTGCACTGTCCAATTTACAGTAGCTATTACACTGAAATAATGGCATGCTAATGTTTGAGAGTGCACAGTTATGAACTTGAAAATGTATAAATAAACCAATTAGGCACATTTGGATAGTCTGAGTTTGAGTTTATTTTTATTTTTACAGGGACAGTGCACATTAATCAACGTTTCAGTAAAAGTGCCGGTTTTAGCCAGCCGGCTAATTTTCAACCGTAGTCCCTGGGCAGGTTATTAAAAACAATTACAATATAGACAATAGCAACATAGGACAAGCAAGACATAGCATACAGACAGAGCAACATAGGACAAGCAAGACGTAGCATACAGACAGAGCAACATAGAACAAAAAGCAGCAAGACAAAATTCATAAAAGCAACAAAGTGTTTCCACACCTCACAAGCTACAGACAACATGGAGAGCGGCAACACACAGCTAGGGACCATGTTCACAAATCTGATTGACCTTTAGCCATGTCTTCAAGCATTTTGTGAAAGTGTGATATGTGGTGCAGTTATGTGTGTCTGATGGCAGTGTATTCCAGACATGGGAAGCTCTCACAGAGAATGCAGATTTACTAAAGGTGCTTTTCCTTAGGGGAACTATACAGTCAGCTCTCATGGCAGACCTTGTGGATCTGCTGCCATATGTCTGGGTTTTCTGTTTAACAAAAATATTGAGTGGAGGGGAAGCCAGGCCGTTAAGGATCTTGAATACAAGACATGCGTCGGTGTATTGCACAAGATTTTCCCAACTCAAGAGCTCATGCTTTCTAAGGATGTGACAATGATGATGGCTATTGGGCTTCCTATCAAGCACTTTGAGAGCCTGTTTGTAGACAGACTGAATAGGTTTTAATGTTGTACAGCAAGCTTGGGCCCAACTAGTCAAGAAGTATGTTAAGTGGGGGAGTATCATAGATTTGAAGTACTTTAGTCTTGATACAACATTTGAACAGAAATGCAATGGTTCATTGAATCAGTCTAAAAGGTTCCACACACACAAAATCTAAATTTCGCCTAACATTATGGCCTTTCCTTTTTTCTTTTTCACCTTTATTTAACCAGGTAGGCCAGTTGAGAACAAGTTATCATTTACAACCGTGACCTGGTGTAATGGCTGTTGGTGGAAGAAGGTGAGGACCAAGGTGCAGCGTGGTACGTGTCCATCATTATTTAATAGAACAGAACACCGAATGACAAAACAACAAAGAGAACAACCGAAACAGTTCTGTCTGGTGCAGACACAAAAACAGAAAGAAACTACCCACAAAACCCATGTGGGCAAGAGCTACCTAAGTATGGTTCTCAATCAGAGACAACGACAGACAGCTGTCCCTGATTGAGAACCATACCCGGCCAAAAACAAAGAAATTGTCACGACTTCCGCCGAAGTTGGCTCCCCTGCCTGTTCGGGTGGTGCTCGGCGGTCGTCGTCACCATCCTACTAGCCACTACCGATCCCTTTTTCATTTGTCTGTTGGTTTTGTCTTATTAGTTTCACCTGTGTGTATTTTAGTTTAATTATTGTCCTTATATATAGTAGGTTGTCCCGCCCTTGTTTTGTGCGGGATTGTTTTTGTTACTCTGTTGTATGGTGGTTTTTTCGTGTGGTTATTCTCCGGACTATTTTGGTCCTGTGTTTGGGCTGGTCTATTGTATGCGCCATGTGTGTTGGCGTGACCGTTTTTGTGCGCCGGAGAATAAATTGACAATCTACTGAACCCTGCTCTCTGCGCCTGATTCCACCCACCACTCCTAGTAAATCGTGACAGAAATACAAAAACATAGAAAAAGAACAGAAATCCCACCCTAGTCACACCTGGCCAAGATAAAGCAAAGCAGTGTGACAAAATCAACAACACAGAGTTACACATAAACAAACATAAAGTCAATAACATAATAGAAAAATCTATGTACAGTGTGTGCAAATGTAGAAGAGTAGGGAGGTAAGGCAATAAATAGGCCATAGAGGCGAAATAATTACAATTTAGAATTTTTATTTATTTTATTTTATTTTATTTCACCTTCATTTAACCAGGTAGGCAAGTTGAGAACAAGTTCTCATTTACAATTGCGACCTGGCCAAGGTAAAGCAAAGGAGTGCGACAGATACAACGACACAGAGTTACACATGGAGTAAAACAAACATACAGTCAATAATACAGTATAAACAAGTCTATATACGATGTGAGCAAATGAGGTGAGAAGGGAGATAAAGGCAAAAAAGGCCATGGTGGCAAAGTAAATACAATATAGCAAGTAAAACACTGGAATGGTAGTTTTGCAATGGAAGAATGTGCAAAGTAGAAATAAAAATAATGGGGTGCAAAGGAGCAAAATAAATAAATTAATTAAATACAGTTGGGAAAGAGGTAGTTGTTTGGGCTAAATTATAAGTGGGCTATGTACAGGTGCAGTAATCTGTGAGCTGCTCTGACAGTTGGTGCTTAAAGCTAGTGAGGGAGATAAGTGTTTCCAGTTGCAGAGATTTTTGTAGTTCATTCCAGTCATTGGCAGCAGAGAACTGGAAGGAGATGCGGCCAAAGAAAGAATTGGTTTTGGGGGTGACTAGAGAGATATACCTGCTGGAGCGTGCATTAACACTGGAGTGACAGATGTGCAGATGATAATGTGCAAGTAGAAATAATGGGGTGCAAAGGAGCAAAATATTGAATAACAATATGGGGATGAGGTAGTTGTGTGTGCTATTTACAGATTGGCTGTGTACAGGCATCCTGGCGGGCTGTATCAACGCCTGGTACGGCAACTGCTCCGCCCACAACCGTAAGGCTCTCCAGAGGGTATTGAGGTCTGCACAACGCATCACCGGGGGCAATCTGAAAGCTGCACTGACAGCTGATGCTTAAAGTTAGAGAGGGAGATATAAGACTCCAGCTTTAGTGATTTTTTAAATTCGTTCCAGTCATTGGCAGTCATTGGTCCGACCAATCTGATTCCACACTCCAAGACTGCTTCCATCACGTGGACTGGGAAATGTTTCGTATTGCGTCAAATAACAACATTGACGAATACGCTGATTCGGTGTGCGAGTTCATTAGAACGTGCGTTGAAGATGTCGTTCCCATAGCAACGATTAAAACATTCCCAAACCAGAAACCGTGGATTGATGGCAGCATTCGCATGAAACTGAAAGCGCGAACCACTACTTTTAATCAGGGCAAGGTGACCGGAAACATGACCGAATACAAACAGTGTAGCTACTCCCTCCGCAAGGCAATCAAACAATCTAAGCGTCAGTATAGAGACAACGTAGAATCTCAATTCAACGGCTCAGACACAAGAGGTATGTGGATTACAGGGTCCCGTCACGGACCAGGATGTCTTGCTCCCAGGTTTTTTGCCCGCTTTGAGGACAATACCTTGCCACTGACACGGCCCGCAACCAAAACATGCGGACTCTCCTTCACTGCAGCCGACATGAGGAAAACATTTAAACGTGTTAACCCTCGCAAGGCTGCAGGCCCAGACGGCATCAACAGCCGCGCCCTCAGAGCATGTGCAGACCAGCTGGCTGGTGTGTTTACGGACATATTCAATCAATCCCTATCCCAGTCTGCTGTTCCCACATGCTTCAAGAGGGCCACCATTGTTCCTGTTCCCAAGAAAGCTAAGGTAACTGAGCTAAATGACTACCGCCCCGTAGCACTCACTTCCGTCATTATGAAGTGCTTTGAGAGACTAGTCAAGGACCATATCACTTCCACCCTACCTGACACCCTAGACCCACTCCAATTTGCTTACCGCCCAAATAGGTCCACAGACGATGCAATCTCAACCACACTGCACACTGCCCTAACCCATCTGGACAAGAGGAATACCTATGTGAGAATGCTGTTCATCAACGACAGCTCGGCATTTAACACCATAGTACCCTCCAAGCTCGTCATCAAGCTCGAGACCCTGGGTCTCGACCCCGCCCTGTGCAACTGGGTACTGGACTTCCTGACGGGCCGCCCCCAGGTGGTGAGGGTAGGCAACAACATCTCCACCCCGCTGATCCTCAACACTGGGGCCCCACAAGGGTGCGTTCTGAGCCCTCTCCTGTACTCCCTTTTCACCCACGACTGCATGGCCACGCACGCCTCCAACTCAATCATCAAGTTTGGGGACGACACAACAGTGGTAGGCTTGATTACCAACAACGACGTGACGGCCTACAGGGAGGAGGTGAGGGCCCTCGGAGTGTGGTGTCAGGAAAATAACCTCACACTCAACGTCAACAAAACTAAGGAGATGATTGTGGACTTCAGGAAACAGCAGAGGGAACACCCCCCTATCCACATCGATGGAACAGTAGTGGAGAGGGTAGCAAGTTTTAAGTTCCTCGGCGTACACATCACAGACAAACTGAATTGGTCCACCCACACAGACAGCATCGTGAAGAAGGCGCAACAGCGCCTCTTCAACCTCACGAGGCTGAAGAAATTTGGCTTGTCACCAAAAGCACTCACAAACTTCTACAGATGCACAATCGAGAGCATCCTGGCGGGCTGTATCAACGCCTGGTACGGCAACTGCTCCGCCCACAACCGTAAGGCTCTCCAGAGGGTATTGAGGTCTGCACAACGCATCACCGGGGGCAAACTACCTGACCTCCAGGACACCTACACGACCCGATGTCACAGGAAGGCCATAAAGATCATCAAGGACAACAACCACCCGAGCCACTGCCTGTTTACCCCGTTATCATCCAGAAGGTGAGGTCAGTACAGGTGCATCAAAGCTGGGACCGAGAGACTGAAAAACAGCTTCTATCTCAAGGCCATCAGACTGTTAAACAGCCACCACTAACATTGAGTGGCTGTTGCCAACACACTGACTCAACTCCAGCCACTTTAATAATTACTGGAATTGATGGAAATTGATGTAAAATATATCACTTGCCACTTCAAACAATGCTCCCTAATATAATGTTTACATACCCTACATCATTCATCTCATATGTATACGTATATACTGTACTCTATATCATCTACTGCATCTTTATGTAATACATGTATCACTAGCCACTTTAACTGTGCCACTTTGTTTACATACTCATCTCATATGTATATACTGTACTCGATACCATCTACTGTATCTTGCCTATGCCGCTCTGTACCATCACTCATTCATATATCTTTATGTACATATTCTTTATCCCCTTACACTTGTGTCTATAAGGTAGTAGTTTTGGAATTGTTAGCTAGATTACTTGTTGGTTATTACTGCATTGTTGGAACTAGAAGCACAAGCATTTCGCTACACTCACATTAACATCTGCTAACCATGTGTATGTGACAAATACATTTGATTTGATTTGATTTTGATTTGATTTGAACAAGTGGCAACGGTGAGAGACTTGTTTCTCGAAAGGTGGATTTTTAAATGTAGATGCACAAATTGTTTGGGCACAGACCTGGATACTATGACAGAACTCTGCAGTATACTGCAACTCCACCCCCTTTGGCAGTTATTTCTTGTCGGAAAATGTTGTAGTTAGGGATGGAAATTTCAGTATTTTTGTTGGCCTTCTGAAGCCAGGATTCAGACATGGCTAGGACATCCGGGTTGGCAGTGTGCTAAAGCAGTGAATAAAACAAACTTAGGGAGGAGGCTTCTAATGTTAACATGCATGAACCCAAGGCTTTTACGGTTACAGAAGTCAACAAATGAGAGCGCCTGGGGAATGGGAGTGGTGCAGGGGGCTGCGGGGCCTGGGTTAACCTCTACATCACCAGAGGAGGAGTAGGATAAGGGTAAAACTAAATGCTATAAGAACTGGTTGTCTAGTGCGTTCGGAACAGAGAGTAAAAGGAGCAGATTCAGGGCATATTGTACAGACAAGGGTATGGTAGGAGGTGAGTACAGTGGAGGTAAATCTAGGCATTGAGTGATGATGAGAGAGGTTTTGTCTCTAGAGGCACCAGTTAAGCCAGGTGAGGTCACCGCATGTGTGGGGGGTGGAACAAAGGGCTAGCTAAGGCATATTGGGTAGGGCTGGAAGCACTTCAGTGAAATAAGACAATAATCACTAACCAAAACAGCAATAGACAAGGCATATTGACATTAGGGAGAGGCATGTGTAGCCGAGTGATCAAAGGGTCCAGTGAGTAGCAATAGATGAGTCAGGGAGCCAATTCTGTAGTTACTACTACGCCTGGCTGGAGACACGGCGATTCAGACAGCTAGAGGGCCGGGGCTAGCAGAAGGGCCTCCGTGGATGTCCCAATGGAAGAGCCTGTTGATACCACCTCGGACGGTTATGTCGGCAGACTAGTCGTGATTGATCGGCGGGGCTCCATGTCAGCAGTAAAGGGTCCAGGCCCATTTGGCAAAAGAGATATTGTAGCCCAAGATTTGGCTGATGGACCTCTTCGGCTAGCCGGGAGATGGGCCTAGCTCGAGGCTAGCTCCTGGCTAACTGGTGCTTGCTTCGGGACAGAGACGTTTGCCAGGAGAAGCCACTCGGATAGCAGCTAGCTTGCTGCGATGATCCGGTGTAAAGGTTCAGAGCTTGTGGTAGGAATCTGGAGATGTGGTAGAGAAAAAGCAGTTTGATATGCTCTGGGTGTATATTGCGCTGTGCAGACTTGCAGCAATTGACCGGGCTGAAGCTGGCTGATGTCTGAGTTAATGGTAAAAGCCGCTACCAGTGGCTAACTGACTACCAGCTAGTAAGCTGGCTAGCTTCTGGTGGAGGATCCGTTTGTAAAGTATAAAACATTTGCAGATCCGTACCACATTGGGTGAGGTGGTTGCAGGTGAGTATGTTCAGTCCGTAGATGGAAATTGAGATTAAAAATATACACGAAAAATATTTGAAGAAAATTATATATACATGGTACGGGACAAGACAAAAACAGACGTCCGACTGTTACGCCATGTTGGTATTTCTCTTGTATTTCAAAGGTGATGGAACAAAAAATAAAAAAGGCATTTTTTTTCTTTGTAATATCTTTTACCAGATCTAATGTGTTATATTCTCCCATATTAATTTCACATTTCTACAAACTTCCAAGTGTGTCCTTTCAAATGGTATCAAGAATATGCATATCCTTGCTTCAGGTCCTCAGCTACAGGCAGTTAGATTTGGGTATGTCATTTTAGGCGAAATGTAATAAAAGGGTCTGATCCTTAAGAGGTTCTAAGATAGCTGTAACATCTGCACTTCCTTCAGTGCTTATGGGATGAAGATGTCAAATATATTATTATTATTATTCTAGGGAATTAATTACGACATTTGTGAGGAAGAAAAGGGTACAAACAGATCATTCTTTCCATCCGATCCTGCAACCACTGCATACAGGTAGACCAT
Organism: Oncorhynchus tshawytscha; assembly: GCF_018296145.1. Classification (NCBI taxonomy): domain Eukaryota; kingdom Metazoa; phylum Chordata; class Actinopteri; order Salmoniformes; family Salmonidae; genus Oncorhynchus; species Oncorhynchus tshawytscha. Next base: position 51,533,217 of record NC_056435.1, read on the forward strand.
ATGATACTGCTTGATCTGGACTCTGTGACATGATATCCCTAGTTAATATTGACTGCTTACATGAATGACTTTCATCTCAAATTGCAGGTGTAAAATGCAGTTTTAAATCAAAATCAAATCCAATTTATTTTTAAAGCCCTTCTTACATCAACTGATATCTTAAAGTGCTGTACAGAAACCCAGCCTAAAACCCCAAACAGCAAGCAATGCAGGTGTAGAAGCATGGTGGCTAGGAAAAACTCCCTAGAAACGCCAGAACCTAGGAAGAAACTTAGAGAGGAACCAGGCTATGAGGGATGGCCAGTCCTCTTCTGGCTGTGCCGGGTGGAGATTATAACAGAACATGGCCAAGATGTTCAAATGTTCATAGATGACCAGCAGGATCCAATAATAATAATCATAGTGGTTGTCGAGGGTGCAACAGGTCAGCACTTCAGCAGTAAATGTCAGTTGTCTTTTCATAGCCGATCATTCAGAGTATCTCTACCACTCCTGCTGTCTCTAGAGAGTTGAAAACAGCAGGTTTGGGACAGATAGCAAGTCCAGTGACAGGCAGAAGATTTGAAACTGGAGCAGCAGCACGGCCAGGTGGACCGAGTCATCAGGCCAGGTAGTCCTGAGTCATGGTCCAAGGGCTCAGGTCCTCTGAGAGAGAGACAGAGATTGTGCATATTTCTGTATCTTGCATTTTGAAAAGGCATCACCATTTATTCCTGTAATGACTGGCTACATTTACACAGCAATTGTGCGCACGTTTTCACCCTATGAGCGTGTGCATGCGTGCGAGGGGGTTGCAAGCTTTGAACTTCTCCTTTTTGGGGGTCGCGGGTCAGAAATGTTGAGCTAGCGAACAGATTGCTGATTTGCTGTACATGTATAGGATCGAGTGCAGTGCAAACGCCAAATTGTAGGGAGAGAGGATTGCTATAAATGAATATGCAGCTACAAAAAAATTGGTGATCAAGAATATGAACCGTTTACTTTGCAAACTCATTGGGGCATCAAGCAGAAATTTCTACCATAGACATAATGGTCTTTTGGTATGTCAAAATGTATCATTTACTTATGAAGCTTGCATTTTAATTTGTAAAATGTATTACTACAAATTCAAAATGTGTTGTAGACAAAATAATGAAGATAAACAAAGATTTGTAGTTGAGCAAGTCATTGCCTGTAAAGATTTGATCTTGCATACCTTAAAACCTCTTAAGCCTACCCCCTACTTTTCCGAACATTCTGTTAAAAATCGTGCAACATTTTGTCCTGCTACTCATGCCAGGAATATAGTATATGCATATGATTAGTATGTGTGGATAGAAAACACTCAGACGTTTCTAAAACTGTTTAAATCACGGCTGTGACTATAACAGAACGTCTGTTTCATCGAAAAGCGCAGGAAAATCTGATCACTGGAGATGGAAAAAAATATCCATGCGCCACTTCAACCAATTGTTAAAGGTGAACCGTATTAAATGAGGCCGAGGTTGCAGTACCTACAACTTCCACAGGATGTATAGAGTCTTCTCATTTGATTCTGATTTGATTCTTGGTAGATCCGACCCAAGGGAACCGATTCCCTCCGACCACCAACTGATGCATCGTCTCTGTGTTTTTCCGGACATTTTTTCCACACGACCAGCTATCGAATTTACATCGCCTCCTGATGATTTTTATAGCTTATTAACGTGTAGTAATACCTAAAGTTGCATTAGAAAGGTATTTGAAGTGTTTTGTGAAAGTTTATCGTCGACTTTTTAACTTTTAAAAAATGACGTTACGTTATGAAACGCTATTTTTTTCTGTTTATCACACAGTCTTCATAGATCGATATCTAGGCTATATATGGACCGATTTAATCGAAAAAAAGACCCAGTATTGATTATGGGACATCAAGGAGTGCCAAGAAAGAAGATGGTCAAATTTTATTGTGCGGTTTGTGTAGCGCCGACTATGCTAATTCTTTTGTTTACATCCCCTACGGGTCTTTTGGGGTGTTACATGCTATCAGATAATAGCTTCTCATGCTTTCGCCGAAAAGCATTTTAAAAATCTGACTCGGTGCCTGGATTCACAACGAGTGTAGCTTTATTTCAATACCAAGCATGTGTATTTTAATGAACGTTTGCGTTTTAACTAATACTATTAGCGTTTAGCGTAGCGCATTTGCATTTCCAGAGCTCTAGGTGGGACGTCTGCGTCTCAAGTAGGATCAAGAGGTTAAGGAAACATTTTGACATTTGCCATATGGTTAGTGAGAAAGTCCATATTGCAAATGTACGGTCCCTTACCAGACGTCTGAAAACGTATGTAAAATTTGCGGACGGCGTCGGGCCGTGCGGCAGGGCCGGATCTACCGGGAAGTCATCAAACAAACTCTCTCGGACATTCGGTTTCCGTTTGATGAAATAATCAAATTTTGGTCATTTTTCCGCTGTCCCGATAAATCCCACAAGAGGGCAAATGGAATCATATTGCAAATGTACAAAACATCACGAATCACGATGTGGCCTTATCTCCAAAATGGAAAAGACTTCGAGGACGAAACGTGGTGAGCATAGGTTTGGCATAATGGGCAGTTGGCCCCGAACAAGATGGCGTCTAGGGATCAACGGTTTTTGAGTTATGGCCATTTTTCTGGGGTTAAAGGTCCAAAATGAAATAGATCAATAATTTTTCCGCTTCACGTCAAAGTCAAGGAGCATCCGGTGTAAATAAAAAAAGAACCAGCCATTTATCTATCGTCATTTAACCTCTTGATCCTACTTGAGATGCAGACGTCCCAACTAGAGCTCTGGAAATGCAAATGCGCTACGCTAAACGCTAATAGTATTAGTTAAAACGCAAACGTTCATTAAAATACACATGCTTGGTATTGAATTAAAGCTACACTCGTTGTGAATCCAGGCACCAAGTCAGATTTTTAAAATGCTTTTCGGCGAAAGCATGAGAAGCTATTATCTGATAGCTTGTAACACCCCAAAAGACCCGTAGGGGATGTAAACAAAAGAATTAGCATAGTCGGCGCTACACAAACCGCACAATAAAATATAAAACATTCATTACCTTTGACCATCTTCTTTGTTGGCACTCCTTGATGTCCCATAATCAATACTGGGTCTTTTTTCGATTAAATCGTTCCATATATAGCCTAGATATCGATCTATGAAAACTGTGTGATAAACAGAAAAAAATAGCGTTTCATAACGTAACGTCATTTTTTAAAAGTTAAAAAGTCGACGATAAACTTTCACAAAACACTTCGAAATACCTTTCTAATGCAACTTTAGGTATTAGTACACGTTAATAAGCTATAAAAATCATCAGGAGGCGATGTAAATTCGATAGCTGGTCGTCTGGAAAAAATGTCCGAAAAACACCGAGCCAATGCATCAAGTTGGTGGTCGGAGGGAATCGGTTCCCTTTGGTCGGATCTACAAGAATCAAATCAGAATCAAATGAGAAGACTCTATACATCCTGTGGAAGCTGTAGGTACTGCAACCTCGGCCTCATTTAATACGGTTCACCTTTAACAATGGGTTGAAGTGGCGCATGGATATTTTTTTCCATTTCCAGTGATCAGATTTTCCTGCGCTTTTCGATGAAACAGACGTTCTGTTATAGTCACAGCCGTGATTTAACCAGTTTTAGAAACGTTAGAGTGTTTTCTATACACACATACTAATCATATGCATATACTATATTCCTGGCATGAGTAGCAGGACGCCAAAATGTTGCGCGATTTTTAACAGAATGTTCGAAAAAGTAGGGGGTCGGCTTAAGAGGTTTTAAGAGAGATCGTACAATGTCAAATTGGTGATGTTCAAACATAGTTTTTTTTAAACAGTTACAGATCCAGTTGCAGCGTGTTCATACGAATCTTTTTCAAGTGTGCTTAGGAGCTCTGCGAGATTTCTGTGATTTTCTGAAATAACACACACTCACTAAACAGTCCGTAAATAATTCAGTTCTTCACATAAAGACTTAAAACTCAAAATTCTATAATTGCCTACCCCAAGGAGGATATGTGTTCACTTTCAGCTTCCTGTGTAAACCGGAAGTGCCTTAAAATGGTGTCATAGGTGCTGTTTCCAAGGGTTAAAAAGGTCAGATCTTTTCAAAACTTCATATGTGTGACTAGGTAACCCTCCTAAACTGTAAATCAGTCATTTCTCCCAACAGATGTCAAAGAAAAGCTCTCACATACACACACAGCAAGGATGGAGTGGCAAAGTGCAGTGCTTAAAGACACAGAGAGGAGGCAATAGCATTACCATAATCTCAAGGCCGTGCCGAATTCAATGAAATATCCCACTTGACCGTAGCTCGCTCAGTCTAGGCGCAGCGACCATGAGAAAAGTAGGCCCAAAATGAAGCCTGCCCCCCTACGTCATTTGCTTTTGGGTGACAGTGAGAGAACCGTTAGGGTGAGAAGCACAATTCGACCTCAGGTACGTTCATGAGGTCCTCCCGATCCGTGCAAGCCTAACCTTGACCATGTGGCATTAACCCTTAACAGTAAATCAGTTTTTTTTGATCTCACAGATTACAATGACTTCTCTCCCCATAGGAATACATTGCCTGCACCCCTAAATTCAACCTGAAGCCTATGTGGGTTATGAAAGCCATATGAACCTGTCTTCGATGACAGTCCATCAGGCCACTATGAGGTCTACCTGTGTCGATTCTAAGCTTCCTGGACCAACCGGAAGTGGTTAAAATCACCCTAAAAGTGTATATCCATACCCAACCTGCAGTTTGATAGAAATAGTGCATTCAACCCTGTGTAAATCAGTCAGTTCTTAACGTAAAGACTTAAAACTCAGGATTCTGTAAAAGCATACCCCAGTGAGGATATGTGTTGACATATAGCTTCCTGTGCCAACCGGAAGTGCTATAATTGGTGTCTCATGGGCTGTTTCGAGGGGTTAAAAAAGTCAGATCTTTCCAAAAATTCATATGTGTGATTAGGCAACCCCCATGAACTGTAAATCATTCATTTCTCCCATAAAATTTCAAAGAAAACTAAATCACACACACACAACTTGGAAGGAGGGACACATTGGGGTGCGTAGAGACATGCACTGCCTGCATTAGTTAACCTTGTTCGAACTATTAAAGAACCATCAGACCTAGAGTTCCGAAACTTTAGAAACCTGTTCTAGACCTCAGGTCAATAATGCGTGGTGAGTTACGTGGCTCTAGAAGGTTCTCGGACCGAGAAACAGCCTCATCCATTTGCAATAACTTCAATTCATTTTTGCATCACGAAAATGACGACATTTAGAAATGTCCCAGAGTCGCAAGACTAGGTGCAATGCGACTGTCTCGGCCCATATAGACGGACCCCAACGTTTCTGTCCAATAGCTCATTCAAGGACCCCGTAGCAAGTCATGGAAAAAAATTGATTTTCAGCACCAATTAGGGTCTTGCTCGGGCACCAAATGACCTATCGAGCCGAAACTTGGGATTCGGGGTCGCCTCAGCTAGGCCTACACATAACATCAGAACTGGACCCGCAGCTAGAACATAACTACGTGTTTTACGTTTTTATTATAGTTTGAACAGAAGGCGATGTGAATTTTGGGCTAGCTCTGAAGTATGTGATTGTTGGCTACTAAACGAGTTGGAAAAAGTGGGTTTGGTGTCAGTTTGTATCAGTTTGGTGTCAGAATGATATCTAATTGACTGATGGACGGTGACTTGCTGGTGACTCTTGTCAATTTGCAATATGTTTAAACAGTGAGGTACCATCACCAAAGTGACATTCTGAAATCAACACTAATGAGCGATGCAGAGTTCATCGGGCCAGTCAATTTCGCATTCCTGCAGGATTTTTGATTATGCCAAATTCGTGATGGTAAATATACCCATTGAACCATATTGCAAATGCACGTGCATTTGCAATATGATTCAACAGTGAAAAAACATCACCAAATGGACATGATGAAATCAACACAACGAGCGATGGAAAGGAGCAACTATCACTGCCCGGCCATCCTGTGTTCATCAGGCCAGTCAATTTTGCATTTCTGCACGATTTTTTGAGTACGTCAAATTTCTTATGGCATTTGGCCCAAAAAAAGTGACTTTTGACTTCCTATGAAATCATATTGCAAATGGACAAAACATATGCCTTTATGCACAAGTTTTAAAAAATAAAAAAATAATGATAATACAATTGGACAAAGGTATATTCATACAGTTCTTACACATGTGTAATTGACAACAAAAAAAAAAATCGAAAGAATTTCGAAAAACGGTCCAGAAAGCACTTTTTTAAGGGGTTGCTAGGTTTTTAAATTTTTCAAAACTTTTTCAAAATTTTGCTTTTGGATGTTGACTTGTGTTGCATTTGCAATATGAAAAACCACGGTGGAATGCGCTCGCCACCTGTTGGAGTTTTAAAGCGTTTACAACTGGCATTTGCCATATGGCATTTGCAATCAACTTTGAATGAAACGACACCGAATTGAGTGGTATTCGACACGTGTATATGGTTTGTCCAGTGCCAATGACTTCCCATTCGTTTTTGTCCATTTCAGGGGGGTGTTCCCTTACATGACTTGAGACTTGACTTAAAAATCTTGCAACTTAGAATGCACGACTTGGAATTGGACTTTGTGACTTGAGACTTGCTTGTGACTCGAATAACTGTGATTTAGTCCCAGCTTCTGTACAATCTGCCCCTGTTCCTGTTGATACCGGACACCTCTAACAAACACCATTCTTGGTTACTGTTCTGTATTGTATTGGTTTTGTTGCAGTTTGGTCTTACAATATGAATTGGAAGAGAGTTGTGGAGTTAGGTAAATGTACAAAGGAACTAAGGTTGCAAGTAAATGTAAAAACTTTTTTTTTAAGAAAGTGGGACATAATCAGCAATCATGAACATAACTCAAACAAACTAGTTGGCCACCATATGTACAAAGGCTAGCATAGACACTCTGCTATAGGGTGGTCTCCTGGTGTGTAGGGCAGGTCAATGGCAGCTAGCGGCTAGCTAGTGAGGTCTCTGGAGAAAGCTAATCACAGAGCGTGACTGCTGCACACTAACTGATGTTTCTGACCCTAGAATGTCACAGTGTGCCTCCAATTTGCCTCAATGTCCCAGATATTCTGTACTGTTAATACATTAATACACATTCATCTGAATTACAAACACCAAATTGCATTCCAAATTCTTTAATTCTGGATAAAAGCAATTTTTCTTAAAATTCATGAATGGAAAGTTGAAAAAAAAAAGATAATTAATTGAACCTCTGATAAGGCAAAGGCATTGTGTTGCTGGAGGAGAGTCCTGACACATTTTCTTTCCTTCAGTTTTTTTCTTCTTCAGAAATAAACATTTGCTGATAACAAAAAGTCATGCAAAGTACATGCCACCCAAGAGTACTAAAAATGGAGGGAAAATACGTTGATAGAAGAAATATGGATACTGGCAGCTAAGGCTAATTCGTTTGGAACACCAGGATTATGAGTGATATAAAATGCATTAAGTGCCACAGAGTAATTTGGAATGCGAGACAGTTTGCAACTTTAAGGCATTCCTTTTGGGACCTGTTTTTTGATGAATGGAATTTGTGTTTGCACACATTATTGTTTTAATTAAACAGCGTAGCTTGGCATCGAGCTGATTGCACCCACATTGAGCTTCCACATAAACACAGTCATTAGTATGGGGCTTCAGCTTTCAAAAACTACCCATGGTCAACTGTTTGAGCTAGGCTAGGAAACTTGGACATTTAGCCCTTAGAGAGACCTAGCCAACAACACTACTGTCAACAACAGATACTTGAATAAGCTTAGAAGCAGGCTTTAAATTCTTGGCCATGAAAGATGGTCCCAATCATTACCATCTTCACTTGGTCTTTCATAGAGGGGCTACTTCGCTAAATGGCTAAATGCACTACCGAGTATGAACTTTGGGGTTGACACTAACTCTTCCATCCACACTGTTGCATGCTGCTGAGCTCAATGGCTGCCATTATATATGGATGTTTCACACCCGTTTCGCCCCTTCTTACCTGTTTCGAAATATACATTCAGTGGTGAATTGATTATCTGTCAGACAAGCTCCACATGAAGCTAAAGATGAAGTCCACGGTGGATTTGACCTTGTGCCAGGCTTCAAACTCGGCACAGCCAATAGTTGATGAGGTGCTTCCTATTCTATGTTTGCTATTCTGATCCAGGGATTGATATCGGTTGAGGAGAGTAATTGTGCACATAATGTCAAGGACTGTTGTCAGGATCCATATATCATGCCACCATGGTGTATACATGACTGCGTTAAATATACATGCTGTAATGAAATATGCATGACTGTATCACACCGTATGCATGCATATCCACACTCTCGGATGCACCTTGAAGGATCTAGCCCCTCTGGAGGAAACCTGTATCCTATTATCATTGAAATCACAATGTCACACCCTGTTTAATATGAGGAATTGTTCATATATGTCTCCATAAGCTTTGAATCAGCTGTTGTCATTTACAGTTAGATTGTATACCCTCAATCACGTCATCCCATGTGATTAAAACATATACTTACAGGTACACATTTATACCCAAGGAAAACAAGACAGTATAATGAATGCATAGCTGGTAAATTACAAACAGATCATTATCCCAGATATCAATTTGATTTGGGAATTGAAACATTTAATTTAAAGCAGGCAAAAATATCGTATAATCTTGTAACCGACAATTATGGACAGCAACCGTCAACTAAAAAAAGGAAATTTTAATAATTATCTTAATACCCACTGGGCACACAATATAATTTCAACATGGATAATTGGGTAATATTGGTTGAGACATTGATCAATGAGAATACAACCTGTATTCACCCACTCAAAAGGATAAGTTAGTTAGTTGAAAAAGTTAGTTGAATTTTCAATGTGATATCACTATGTTTTCAACCATCTAAAAGCACAACCAAATTCCAATGGAAAAACAATGTATATCACTGTGGTTTCAACAATTTAAAAGCACAGCAAAGTTGAAATGGGAGTACATTGTCAGATATTTTGTTTATTTATTTTGTTTATGTGGATAATGCAATTACAATCATAGAGGATAACACAAAAAAGTTGTAAAACATACTTACATTTTGTTCCTCTTAAATAAATGGATAAAAAAAATTTACACACATGAAAAATTGAATCAAATCAAACTTTTACAATACAACAAGTGTAGACCTTACCGTGAAATTCTTACTTACAAGCCCTTAACCAACAGTGCAGCTCAAGAAGACTTAAGAACATTTTTACCAAATAAACTCAAGTAAAAAATAAAAAATAATAAAAAGTAACATAATAACTTACAGTTGAAATCAGAAGTTTACATACACTTAGGTTGGAGTCATTAAAACTCGTTTTTCAACCACTCCACAAATTTCTTGTTAACAAACTATAGTTTTGGCAAGTCGGTTAGGACATTTACTTTGTGCATGACACAAGAAATTATAATTATAATTCACTGTATAACAATTCCAGTGGGTCAGAAGTTTACATACACTATGTTGACTGTGCCAAACGTCTGAAGGTACCACGTTCATCTGTACAAAAAATAGAAACACCATGGGACCACACAGCCATCATAGTGCTCAGGAAGGAGACGCGTTCTGTGTCCTTGACATGAACGTACTTTGGTGCGAAAAGTGCAAATCAATCCCAGAACAACAGCAAAGGACCTTGTGAAGATGCTGTAGGAATCAGGAACAAAATGATCTCTACGAGTCCTATATCGACATAACCTGAAAGGCCGCTCAGCAAGGAACAAGCCACTGCTCCAAAACCTCCATAAAAAAGTCGTCCTTTGGTTTGCAACTGCACATGGGGACAAAGATCGTACTTTTTGGAGAAATGTCCTCTGGTCTGAAGAAACAAAAACAGAACTGTTTGGCCATAATGACCATCGTTATGTTTGGAGGAAAAAGGGGGAAGCTTGCAAGCCGAAGAACACCATCCCAACCGTGAAGCACGGGTGTGGCAGCATCATGTTGTGGGGGTGCTTAACTGCAGGAGGGACTGGTGCACTTCACAAAATAGATGGCATCATGAGGAAGGCAAATGATGTGGAAATATTGAAGCAACATCTCAAGACATCAGTCAGGAAGTTAACCTTTTGCGTGTATGGGGCCGTATTTTCGTTTTTGGCTAAAAAACATACCCATTTGAAACTGCCTATTTCTCAGCCCCAGAAACTAGAATATGCATATAATTGTCAGATTAGGATAGAAAACACGCTAAAGTTTCCAAAACTGTAAAAATATTGTCTGTGAGTATAACATAACTGATATTGCAGGCGAAAGCCTGAGGATAATCCAATCAGGAAGTGCCTCTTATTTTGAAACTCTGTGTTCCTATGCGTGCCTGTCCTCCATTTAAAGGGATATCAACCATATTCCTTTTTCTGTGGCTTCCCTAAGATGTCAACAGTCTTTAGACATAGTTTCAGGCTTTTATTTTGAAAAATGAACGTGAAGGATCACATTGCGTAAGTGGAGAGGTGGGGGCTCTCAGAGTGAGATGGTGCGCAATTGAGTGAAGCGGCCATTGTTCCTCCCGCTGTTATTGAAAAAGCTACACACTCGGTTGATATATTATCAAATATATATTTTAAAAACTACCTGAGGAATGATTATTTAAAAAAAGTTTGACATGTTTCTGTGGACATTATGAAGACTATTTGGAATTTCCGTCTGCGTTGTAGTGACCGCTCTTTCCTGTGGATTTCTGAACATAACACGACAAACAAACGTTGGTATTTGGGGTATAAAAATAATCTTTATGGGACAAAAGGAACATTTGCTGTGTAACTGGGAGTCTCGTGAGTGAAAACATCCGAAGATCATCAAACGTAAACGGTTCATTTGATTGCTTTTCTGATTTTCGTGATCAAGCTTCCTGATGCTAAGTGTACATAATGCTATGCTAGGCTGTCGATAAACTTACACAAAACGCTTGGATTGCTTTCGCTGTAAAGCATAATTTCAAAACGACAGGGTGATTAACAAAAGGCTAAACTGTGTTTCAAAATATTGCACTTGTGATTCATGAATATGAATATTTTCTAGTGATATTATTTGACTGTGCTATTCAGCGGTTGCAGACAAAAATGATCCCGCTACAGGGATTGATAGCGTCAAGAAGTTAAATAAAGTTTGCTTTGATTTAGTCCTTTTTTAAACTTAGTTATTTGGTGATGGGACTTGAATCCAACATATCAATAATTAATTTACAGACAAACTGGAATAATCCCAGACTAAGTCAGTGGCACAGATGGAGCTATCCTAATGAAGATACATCTACATCAAATGTTGATATTTGGTGTTGGTAGACCAAAGCGTACCTGTAGATAGATACATTCTCCAGTAGGAGGTGCTGCCCAGCCTATTTTGTTCTTCTGATAGTGGATATAACATATTTTACACAAGGTTTGTTGGTTTCCATGGTGAAATACTTTTTCAAATCCAATGTATTTTCCATGTAAATTCCACGTCATAGTACGTTGACAGTTTGTGCCCGTTGACAGTTTGTGCCCGTTGACAGTTTGTGCCCAGTGGGTTACGCACGCACGCACGCACGCACGCACGCACACACACACACACACACACACACACACACACACACACACACACACACACACACACACACACACACACACACACACGGCAGGGTTAATCTCCTGGAAAGAGGGTCCTCTATTATCAGGGGTTGGGAGTGCTAATAAAACCCAGGAGCTGCAGGGGTCCAGAAGTCAAAAGCATATGTAATGAATGGAGAAATTTAACTCATCCAATTATAGAGAGGCAAGGCAAAAATCTATACTGCTACTCTGGGCAGACTGCCCAAATGCAAAACTAATAATGTCAAGCAAAGCCCCAGCTTTGTGTGTGTGTGCGCGTTCAAAAGATGTGAAATAAAGACTGTGGGGGTGGGGGGTGGGGAGTGTGTTGAAAGAGAGCTATGGTAACTGTGTGTGTGTGTGCTTGTGCGTGCGTGCGTGTGTGTGTGTTTGTGTGTGTGTGTGTGTGTGTGTGTGTGTGCGTGCGTGTGTGTCTGCGTGTGTGTGTGTGCTCGTGCAAGTGATTTCTTGAGCAGCCCAAAGTAAACTGCCTGTTGCTCAGGCCCTGAAGCCAGGATATGCATATAATTGGTACCATTGGAAAGAAAACACTCAGCAGTTTGTAGAAATGTTAAAATAATGTAGGAGACTATAACACAATAGATATGGTTGAAGAAAATCCAAAGAAAAACAAACCAGATATTTATTTTTTTGGAGCCCATGCTCTTCCAATAGAACGTACAGGGAAATAATTAAATCTAGCTCCCATGATGCAATTCCTATGGCTTCCACTGGATGTCAGTAGTCTTTGTTCAAGGTTTCAGGCTTGTTTCTTCCAAAATGAGTAAGAAATTACAGTTTTACCACAGGGACACAGACTTGGAAATTCGCAATGAAGAGGACTCGTACCTGCTTATATCGCTTTCCTATTGAAAATACTTCTTTTCGTATGAAATATTATAGATTAATTACATTTTAGGGTATCTGAGGAATCAATAGAGACATATTTTGACTTGTTGAAACAAAGTTTAGGCGTAAATTGTTGGATTCCTATCTTGGCATGTTTAACGAGTGGATTACTTAAATCGATGGCGTCACCTAAACAGACTTTTTGGAATATAAAGAAGGATTTTATCTACCAAAACGACACTACATGTCATAGCTGGGACCCTTTGGAAGACAAATCAGAGGAAGATTTTCAAAAAGTAAGTGAATATTAACCTGTTGCGTCGAGCCATCCCGGATCCGGGATCATGAATACAGCCTCAACCTCATTACCATAACGCAACGTTAACTATTCATGAAAATCGCAAATGAAATGAAATTAATATGCTAGCTCTCAAGCTTAGCCTTTTGTTAACAACACTGTCATCTCAGGTTTTCAAAATATGCTTCTCAACCATTGCAAAATAAGCATTTGTGTAACAGTACTGATAGCTAGTGTAGCATTTAGCGTTAGCATTAGCAGGCAACATTTTTACAAAAAACAGAAAATCATTCAAGTAAAATCATTACCTTTGAAGAACTTCAGATGTTTTCAATGAGGAGACTCTCAGTTAGATAGCAAATGCTCCGTTTTTCCTGAAAGATTATTTGTTTAGGAGAAATCGCTCCGTTTGGTGCGTCATTTTTAGCTACGAAAAAAACCTGTATCCAGGAGTGTAATTATCCTCGCAGCTCATTAGCATAACACAACGTTAACTATTCATGAAAATCGCAAATGAAATGAAATTAATATGCTAGCTCTCAAGCTTAGCCTTTTGTTAACAACACTGTCATCTCAGATTTTCAAAACATGCTTCTCAACCATAGGAAAACAAGCATTTGTGTAACAGTATTCATAGCTAGCGTAGCATTTAGCGTTAGCAATTCAGCAGGAAACATTTCCACAAAAACCAGAAAAGCATTCAAATAAAATAATTTACCTTTGAAGAACTTCAGATGTTTTCAATGAGGAGACTCTGTTAGATAGCAAATGTTCAGTTTTTCCAAAAATAATATTTGTTTAGGAGAAATCGCTCCGTTTGGTGCGTCACGTTTGGCTACCAAAAAAAAACGAAAATTCAGTCATCTAAACGTCGAACTTTTTTCCAAATTAACTCCATAATATCGACTGAAACATGGCAAACGTTGTTTAAAACCAATCCTCAAGGTGACTTTCACATATCTCTTCGATGATACATCGTTCGTCGAAGTGTGCTTTCCCAGGAGAAAATGCCCACAACTGAAGATTACGCGCTGATTTACACAAAGGACACCAGGCGGACACCTGGTAAATGTAGTCTCTTATGGCCAATCTTCCAATGATATGCCTACAAATATGTCACAATGCTGCAGACACCTTGGAGAAGCGATAGGAAGGGCAGGCTCATTCCCGGCGCATTCACAGCCATATAAGGAGACAATAGAAAACAGAGCTTCGAAAATTCTGCCCATTTCCTGGTTAAAGTATCATCTTGGTTTCGCCTATAACATGAGTTCTGTGGCACCCACAGATAATATCTTTGCAGTTCTGGAAACCTTAGTGTTTTCTTTCCAAAGCTGCCAATTATATGCAGAGTCGAGCATCTTTTCATGACAAAATATTGCGCTTAAAACGGGCACGTTTTTTTATCCAATAATGACATACTGCCCCTAGAGGTTCAAGAGGTTAATTCACTATTTGTGAATTTATGAAATCTGTGCCAATTTTTTTTATGTGGGACACTGTCCTCAAACAATTGCATGGCATGCTTTCGCTGTAAAGCCTACTGTAAATCGGATAGTGCAGTTAGATTAACAAGAATTTAAGCTTTTAACCAATATAAGAAACTTTTATGTACCTAAATGTTTAATATCCATAATGTTTATGATTATTTATTTGAATTATGCACCCTCCAGTTTCACCAGAAGTTTCAACCTCCCCCTCAGGAGGTTTAAAAAGTTTGGCATGGGCCCTCAAATCCTCAAAAAGTCAAATAGCTGAACCATTGAGAACATTTTGTCTAGCTGCATCACTGCCTAGTATGGCAATAGCACTGCCCTCAATCGCATGATGCTACAGAGGTTGGTGTGGCAAGTCCAGTACATCACTGAGGGACGAGCTCCCTGCCATCCATGACATCTATATCAAGCGGTGTGGTAGGAAGGCCCGGGAAATCGTCAAAGACTCCAACCACCCAAGCCATAGACTATTCTCTCTGCTTCTGCACGGCAAGCAGTACTGGTGCATCAAGTCTGGCACCAACAGGCTCTTGAACAGTTTATATCCCCAAGCCTGATAAAGACTGATAAATAGCTACACAGACTGAGTTAACCTTGTATCTTTATGTATCTTGACCTTTTATTTTTATGCACACTTGCAGGGCCCTACACACACACTCACTCACTTCATCATCTGCTCACACACACGAAAATGCACATACATTTATACTGACTCTACACACATGCACACCCTCTCACATACAAGCCACTGCTACTCTGTTCATCTTATATCCTGTTGCCTAGTCACCTTACCCCTATACATATCTATCTCCAATCACTCTAGTATCTCTGCACATCGTAAATATTGTATTGGAACTGACCCTGTATAAAGTATGCTTACTTACTTATTTATTGTGTTCTTCATATTTCTTCATTTCTTATTTTTCTAGTATTACATTATTATTGATTATTGCATTGTTCAGTTTTGAATTTACAGGAAATGCCTTTCACTGTGCTTATGCATATGACATTAAAACTTGATGGCGGCGGATGAATGGCACAACAATGGGCCTCAGGATCTCGTCATTGTATCTCTGTGCATTCAAATTGCCATTGATAAAATGCAATTGTGTTCATTGTCCATAGCTTATGCCTGCCCATACCATAACCCACCACCACCATGGGGCACATCAATGACAACGCTAGAGGGACGCCTATCCCAGAGAGGTTATTAATATAAAAGCATAACATATTACAAATACATATGTGTTTCAATGAGGTCTTTGTAATTGTATTTTTAAATCATCACTGTATGTCTAATAAATCAATGTGTTTATTTCATGAAAATAACTCCAAATATATTTGTAATAATTTATTTCCCTGAGCATTCTTTTGCCTTTGAAATGCTCTTTCTGATCATGTGGGTGTAATGGTTGTCTTGACTTGAAGGAGAAGCGGACCAAAATGCAGCGTGGTGGTTATTCATGTTCTTTAATAAAGGAACTAGACATGAAATAACTAACAAAACAATAAATGTGCAAAAACCTAAACAGTCCTATCTGGTGCAAAACACAGAGACAGGAACAAACACCCACAAACACACAGTGAAACCCAGGCTACCTAAGTATGATTCTCAATCAGAGACAACTAATGACACCTGCCTCTGATTGAGAACCATACTAGGCCGAAACATAGAAATACCCAAATCATAGAAAAATAAACATAGACTGCCCACCCCAACTCACGCCCTGACCATACTAAATAATGACAAAACAAAGGAAATAAAAGGTCAGAACGTGACAGTGGGTGTGTTGATACAAATTTAAATATATTTACATACATAGCTCTGATTGGCGAATAGGATCATCTAGACTTTAAAAACCTACCCCATTTACCCCTTTAAAGTAGGAGGATACATATACAAATAAAATATGACTGGTCATTGGTCAGAATAATATCAGATTGTGATGTCATGATCTGGGCCAAAAACTTGAAAATCCAGCATTTTCTTTCAAACAGCTCTTACACAAAAAGTGCATTATCATAATTTTCACAACTCTAGTGTTATTTCGACCTCATTGTGTGGAAATATTATTAAAAAACTGGATATCCCATTTTTGACTGCACTCCTCCTTTTGTTAATTAGACAAGGCATTTTCAATGTGCTTATTATGATGCTCTTATCAATCACACATACTATTTAGGATAGATGTTAAAAAAATATAATTTGTAAGAAATATATTTTGTGAAGCACCCACTTTTGCCTTTCAGTTAGATTCTCAATAGAACTCTGTCAATTTTCATAGGGAGTAATTTATATAAATCTATGCTTTTTGAAGTTATGCATATTTTTTTCCGAAGTAATCAAATAGAAAACAATTGTTGTTTACAGAATGTCTGCCATGTCTACCATCATTTAAAGGCTAGTTCCCCCAGACCTCCCACAACTACATATTATGCCCATGCACCTCAATCCAATACTCCACTTCACAAAACGAAAACTCATAAAACGCCCGCTTATTTGCAAAAGCAAGCTGCCGAAGGAACACTTTAATTAAACTTCCTTATTTATATGTCAACTGAAAATAGGAAGAAATCGAAATCACATTCTTAATTTTTTCCTCTCGCTGTGCCCATACCCCAAGGAGGCAAGTCATTAGGCCTTATACATAACCATCGCCACCGCATTAAAATCACATTACACAACAACGATAATCATTTCGTTCAATTACACGTGGTAATAAATGCCTACACCAGCTCGAGTAAATCCATTAGCACTGCCATTGTGGGAGAGAGAGCGAGACAGGCTGAAAACTCGGGCTCCGCAGTCACTAGCTGATCCAAACCAACTCCCGTCTCAGCAGCATGGCCACTGATGGTTGATTCCCAGCCCCTTGGCAACACCCACTGATGGTTGACAGCCCTCTGGCCACACCCACTGATGGTTCACAGCCCTCTTACTGTACATTAACAATACTTTTCAAAAAGTCCTACCTGTGTGGTGAGCTGTACTTCAAAAGTTATTCATTTGTGTCTAAATTCCTCAAGGTGGGCGTTTGATGCTAGTTCCTAAAAACATTTTTTTTAAAGGCCTTGCAGAAATGCCTTCATGAACATGTGAACTTTCATTTGTCTTAAAGGAGTAGTTCACTATTTTACAACTTGATGTTAGATGGTTCCTCACCCTGAAAATGGTCTATGGACCAGGAAAAACTGTAATCCATGGTTCAATTTTCATTAAACACAAAGTATATGTGTTAGAACACGGTAACAGCTTGGTTTTTTAATGACAAAATAAAAAGAATACGCTATCCACCAAGGTACACTGTCAGGAAGACGGGCAGTCAAGTGGACTTGGCACTTTTATTTAACTTTTTATTTTGCTACTTATATTTCTTATTTTTTTAGGTATTTTTCTTAAAACTGCGTTGTTGGTTAAGGGATTATAAGTAAGATTTCACTGTAAGGTCTACACCTGTCACGCCCTGATCTGTTTCACCTGTCCTTGTGCTTGTCTCCATCCCCCTCCAGGTGTCGCCCATCTACCCCACTTATCCCCTGGCTATTTACCTGTGTTTTCAGTCTATCTGTGCCAGTTTGTCTTGTTTGTCAAGTCAACCAGCGGTTTGTCACAGCTCCTGGTTTTCCCCAGTCTCTCTTTTTCTCATTCTCCTGGGTTTGACATTTTCCTGTCCTGACTCTGAGCCCTCCCGCCTGCCTGATCAGTCTGCCTACCCCTGACACTGCCTGCCGTCCTGTGCCTTTGTCCCTACTCTGGATCACCAACCTATAGCTGACCTGATCCTGAGCCTGCCTGCCGTCCTGTGCCTTTTTCACTACACTGGATTATCGACCCCTGCCTGCCTTGACCTGTCGTTTTCCTGCCCCTGTTGCTATAATAAACATTGCTACTTCAACGCAGTTTGCATTTGGATCTTACCTGAAACCTGATAACACCTTTGTGTGTCTTCATGCAATGGGATCTGTTGGATTTAATTGAGCTGTTATCCCTTGTCCTAACAGTTTACATGAATCTTCATAACTTTCACTTGCTTGACACACTTTGACATACCTTTGTTTGGTTATAGTGGTTTTCTCTTTATTGTGTCCCCATCATCTTCTCATTCTTCAGCACCATTGCAGAGTACAACTGCCTTATTTTACGCAGAGGGACGGAGCTACAGTCTCACTTTGTTAATGGTGCCGGACAGTCTTTTTTTCTTTACAAGTAACTTGTTCGCCAATGACAGTGAAGTGAAGAAATCCATATTGACATTTCTCCCCTTGCCAACATAAGGTTCCAGAAGCCTCATCACCAAATTATCTGACACTCGCTCACCCAATGTGTAAATTTTTCCAGTTATTGAAAGCCGTTCAGCATGTACAATGACATACCCTCTCACTGTGTAGCCTACTCCAAATAAGCTAAACCAAGTTGATCATTTTAAAGGGCTAATTGATCATTAGAAAACCCATTTGCAATTAAGTTAGCACAGCTGAAAACTATTGTTCTGATTAAAGAAGCAATAAAACTGGTCTTCTTTAGACTAGTTGAGCATCTAGGGCATCAGAATTTGTGGGTTCGATTACAGGCTCAAAATGGCCAGAACAAATAACTTTCTTCTGAAACTTGTCAGTCTTTTCTTGAACTGAGAAAAAAAGGCTATTCCATGCGAGAAATTGCCAAGAAACTGAAGATCTCGTACAACGCTGGGGACTAGTCCCTTCACAGAACAGCACAAACGGGCCCTAACCAGAATATAAAGAGGAGTGGGAGGCCCCGGTGCACAACTAGTTTGAGAAACAGACACCTCACAAGTCCTCAACTAGCAGCTTCATTAAGTAGTACCCGCAAAACACCAGTCTCAACGTCAACAGTGAAGAGGTGACTCCGGGATGCTGGCCTTCCAGGCAGAGTTGCAAAGAAAAAGCCATATCTCAGACAGGCCAATAAAGGAAAAATAATTCAGATGGGCAAAAGAACACAGACACTCGACAGAGAAACTCTGCCTAGAAGGCCAGCATCCCGGAGTCGCCTCTTTACTGTTGACGTTGAGAATAGTGTTTGCGGGTACTATTTAATTTCTCAGAACAAGAATAGACTGACGAGTTTCAGAATAAATTCCTTTGTTTCGAACCCACAAATGCTGATGCTCCAGATACTCAACTAGGCTAAAGAAGGCCAGTTTTATTTCTTCTTTAATTGGAACAGTTTTCAGCTGTGCTACCATAATTCCAAAGGGGTTTCTAATTATCAATTAGCCTCAAAAAAAAATTATAAACTTGGATTACTAACACAACGTGCCATTGGAACACAGGAGGGATGGTTGCTGATTATGGGCCTATGTACGCCTTATAAATCAGCCGTTTCCAGCTACAATAGTCATTTACAACATTAAAAATATCTACACTGTATTTCTGATCAATTTGATGTCATTTTAATGGTCAAAAACAAGGACATTTGTAAGTGACCCCAAACTTTTGAATGGTAGTGTATATTTTATATATTTTACCAAAGCCTATTCATACATAACATCTGTCTCCATAAAATAACTAATCTAAACTAAAGCAATGTGCTAGAAAGGTTGACTAGAAAGAATGGTCTGAAATTTAATTCAAAAGAAAGTATACAAAATCTTGACAAAACATGCAAAAGGGGCCCAGATTATGCTCTGTATTTCTATTGCACACAGTCTCTATGGCCTATAGCACTAATGTCAAGTTTTGCTCATTAAATAAGCTATGGTTTCCATCAGAAACCTGTGCTCCTCAAGCAAGCCAGCAAGGAAGAAAACTATATTACTCTGTGAGGTTGATCCAACAAGCAATTGTTATCCATCTCCTTCCTTCAACTGCATTCCATTTCGAGTTGTTGAGTAACGCGGGTCCAACGCTGTGCACCAAGTGAGGGGGGTGTTAACTTGGGCTGCGGGTGCCAGCATGCACACCTCGCCTTTATTAGCAGGGGGAAACTGACACCCTCGGAACGCCGCGTCTAATGAGAGATGCCTTCACACAACCACTCGTTGCATTTCATTTTTATATCTCCTACGCAAGTCGCTCGATATTTCTCCCTTCTCTCCTTCCTCTTCTCTCCCCTCGCCTTAGCTAGGCCAGCTCTACACCTCTGCTTGTTTGGCCTCGCTCTTTCTCGGGCTTCAGATGGTCCCCAGCTGTAATGAACTGTTATGTGCAATTGATTGTGGACAGCTTAGCAATTGACCAGCTTCATTATGGAGTCCCTTCAAAGTGGGATTCCTTGTCTGCCAATAATCGCCAGTTTATTTCAGCTGACCGGTCGATAGTTAGCGTATTAAAAGCTTTATTTGTATATTGTTTGCCCCGAATTCCTTTGGCCCATTGTGCCATGGGTTTGTCCTGTGTATCCCTCTCCCGCCATCC
Organism: Oncorhynchus tshawytscha; assembly: GCF_018296145.1. Classification (NCBI taxonomy): domain Eukaryota; kingdom Metazoa; phylum Chordata; class Actinopteri; order Salmoniformes; family Salmonidae; genus Oncorhynchus; species Oncorhynchus tshawytscha. The sequence continues at coordinate 51,553,877 of NC_056435.1, forward strand.
ACCTCCCTAGTGACCCTAGTGCTTGGTGATGCTGGTCTATAAGCAGGGGCCTGTTTATGGCTTCTATATCCATTTTATACTAAGGCACACATATTCTACACAATACCAAACCAAAGGCTGAAATCACAACGTATAATACTCTGCTCCTCTGTAGAACCATGGGCGTTAAGGCACCCATACACTCTTCCACTGACACACAGGGTGGCTCTCTGATGAGATATCATTTTGTCATTTAGCACGCTTCGCTACAAGATCTATCTCCCCATCAATGCATCAGCACAAGCTTTTTGTCCTTGTCTGGCATTTCCCTCAAGGCTACATTCACACCAGAGGAGTCACACATAGAGGGAGATGGAGGGGAGCATGGCTGCAACATTATAAATTCTCTCTCTCGCCCCCTCTCAGATTTTGGTGACAGAGAGTTAAGTACAGGGGTTCTCAACCTTTCTTTATTTGATTTCTATTTCTCCTTTACCCCACTATGAGTCTCACACCAATGCATGGTATATGGGTTTATCCAGACATACACTACCATTCAAAAGTTTGGGGTCACTTAGAAATGTCCTTGTTTTGGAAAGAAAAGCATTTTTTGTCCATTAAAATAACATCAAATACAGAAATACAGCGTAGGCCGTGTTAATGTTCTAAATGACTATTGTAGCTGGAAACGGCTGATTTTCAATGGAATATCTACATAGGCGTACAGAGGGCCATTATCAGCAACCATCACTCCTGTGTTCCAGTGGCACATTGTTAATCCAAGTTTATCATTTTAAAAGGCTAGTTGATCAGTAGAAAACCCTTTTGCAATTATGTTAGCACAGCTGAAAACTGTTGTTCTGATTAAAGAAGCAATGAAACTGGCCTTCTTTAGACTAGTTGAGTAGGGGGGGGGGATTAGTAAATTACACTGAGCAGAAATATAAAACGCAACATGTAAAGTGTTGGTCCCATGTTTCAAATCCCAGAAATGTTCCATATGCACTTAAAGGTTATTTCTCTCATTCTGTGCATAGATTTGTTTACATCCCTGTCATTGAGCATTTCTTCTTTGCCAAGATAATCCATCCACTTGATATGTGTGGCATATCAAGAAGCTGATTTTTTTTACACAGGTGCACCTCATGCTGGGGACAATGAAAGGCCACTTCAAAATGTGCTGTTTTGTCACGATGCCACAGATGTCTCAAGTTTTGAGGTGTGCAATTGGCATGCTGATTGCAGGAATGTCCCCAGAGCTGTTGCCAGATAATTAAATGTTAATTTATATACCATAACTGCCTCCAACGTCGTTTTAGAGAATTTGGCAGTACGTCCAACTGGCCTTACAACTGCAGACCACGTGTAACCACACCAGTCCAGCACTTCCACATCCAACTTTTCACCTGCAGGATTGTCAGAGGGTGCAGGGTGGGGTGCTGAGGAGTATTTATGTCTGTAATAAAGCCCTTTTGTGGGGAAAAACGAATTCTGTTTGGCTGGGCATGGCTCCCCAGTGGGCGGACCTGGCTTCCAAGTGGGTGGGCCTATTCCTTCCTAGGCCCACTCATGGCTGCACCCCTGCCCAGTCATGTGAAATCCATAGATTAGGGCCTAATTAAATTATTTAAACTGGGTGAATTCCTTATATAAAATGTAACTCAGTAAAATCTTTGAAATTTTTGCATGCTGCATACATTTTTTTTAATCAGTATATTTGGAATTGTTTTCAGTGGTGTAAAGTGCTTAAGTAATTTACTTTACTATTTATATTTTTGACAACTTTTACTTCACTACATTCATAAAGAAAATAATGTACTTTTTACTCCATACATTTTCCCTGACACCCAAAAGTAATTTGAATTTCTTAGGAGGACAGAAAATGGTCCAATTCACACATTTATCAAAAGAGCATCCCTGGTCACCCCTAATGCCTCTGATCTTGCGGACTCAATCAACATAAATGCTTAGTTTGTAAGTTATGTCTGAGTGTGAGTGTGCCCCTGTCTATCCATACATTTTTTTAAACTAGTAAATTGTGCAGTCTGTTTTGCTTAATATAAGGATTTTTTTTATTATTCATACTTGTACTTTTAATTTTGATACTCAAGTATATTTTAGCAATTCCATTTACTTTTGATACTTAAGTGTATTTAAAACCAAATTATTTTACTCAAGTAGTGGTTTACTGGGTGTCTTTCACTTTTTCTTGAGTCATTATCTATTAAATTGTTTAAGCATAGGAAACAGTGTTTAAACCCTATACAATGAAGATCTGTTTAGTTATTCGGAATTTTACAAATTATCTTTGAAAGACAGGGTCCTGAAAAAAGGACATTTATTTTTTTGCTGAGTTTACGTATACTTGCTATCTACAGTATATACCTGCTTTGGTGTGTATATTCTATAGCTTCTCTGCTTCTCAGTGTTTGATATATCAAAGTAAAACACAACTGGTAAGACATTCAATAAAAAACACTAAATAAAAAGAGATCAAATAGATATAGGCATAGGTGCGACCAAGTCACTATTTTCAAATTCCGAGTCATAAGCAAATCACAAGGTGAATTTGTCCCAAGTAAATCCGATCGAGTCACGAGTCAAATCCAAGTTGTGCATTCTAAGAGCAAGAAACTAAAAAAATATATACATATACAGGCAATAACTTGTTCAACTACAAAACATTGTCTATTTATTGAGGCTACTAGACAGCCCTTTTGTCTAAAACACATTTTGAATATTTAACAATGCGTTTTACAAATTCCAAATGCAATCTTCATAAGTCAATTATCAATTTCAAGCAATTATGACACACCAAAAGATCAGTAGGCCTATGCTAGTAATAGTAGCTTTATGCCGCATTGCTGGTGAGCTTACAAAGTACAAGGTTCATATCTAGATCATCAGATCATTTTTGGAGCTACATTTATGGCAATCCTCTCTCCGTGCAATTGAATGTTTGCGCCGCACCCGATCCTATAGCTGTACAGAAAAATCAGCAATCTGTTTGCTAGCTCAGTGGTTTTAAACTGTTTGACCGGGCGACCCTCAAAACGGAGAAGTTTAAAGCTTGCGACCCCCTAGCACACACATGCACGCGCACACTGGGCCAAAAAGCACGCACAATCGCTGTGTAAAAACAAGATACAGAAATAAACTGCATTTTACACCTGCATTTTGAGCTGAAAGTCATTCATGTTAGCAGTCAATATCAACTAGGGATATCATGTGACATTGTCACTTCTCTGGTTGTCACTTCTCTGGAGTCCAGAGCAAGCAGGATCATTTGGCCTACCTCAGCATAGGGTGTTAACCCATAAAATTACTAATAAATTGAAGGTTTAGACAAATAAGTCCAAACAATAGAAAATTCCATCAGAAAAACACACCCCATGGCTCTACCATATATCGTTAAAAAGTTACAGATTATTTACTCTGAGAATTTAGCATGTTTAGAGTGAATGGAATGTCATCACAGGCATGATCAAAAAGTGGTCACTGCTCAATCTGAACTCTGTGGCGCTGCTCCACGGCAGTACGGCGCTAACTTCGAACTTCAGTTGACAAGCTAACTAGTGGCTGCAGGTTTGTGAGTGTAAACATTGCCTTTTTCTACACTGAACAATAAAATGCCACTCTAAACTGTCACACAACACGATGCCACAGATGTCTCAAGTTTTGAGGGAGCATGCAATTGGCATGCTGACTGCAGGAATGTCCACCAGAGCTGTTGAAAGAGAATTTCATGTTAATTCCTCTAAAATAAGCCTCCTCCAATGTCGTTTTTGAGAATTTGGCAGTACTTCCAACTGGCCTAGCAAACGCAGACCACGTGAATGGCGTCATATGGGTGAGCGGTTTGGTGATGGCAACATTGTTAACAGAGTGCCCCATGGTGGCGGTGGTGTTATGTTGTGGGCAGGCATAAGCTACGGACAAGAACACAATTGCATTTTATCAATGGCAATTTGAATGCACAGAGATACCGTGATGAGATCCTGAGGTCCATTGTGAGGCCCATTTTTTGGGTATCTGGTATCTGTGACCAACAGATGCATATCTGTATTCCCAATTCATGTGAAATTCATAGATTAGGGCCTAATTACTTTATTTCATTTGACTGATTTCCTTATATGAGCTGTAACTCAAACATTTTTAAATTGTCGCATGTTACATTTATATTTTTGTTCAGTATAAATGAAATCCGCTGATTACAAAACTAAATAGGGGCTAAATAAATATTTATTTACAAAGCTAAAAGACTGAATTTCATTATTCACCCTCCACAAAGACAATCTGTTTCTGTTTTCATTGTGTATTTCTGAGTCTTTCCCTTTAAATCGCCATAGAAACAGCCCCTCTCATCTTACATTGAACGCCAATATAGGCAACGAAAGCCAAGATCAGGATGTAATAATGACAAAGGTTTCAAGTTGATTTTGATTGGTCCAACCAGCAGAAACACCTCCAAATGGTACCACCTTAGACCACCAAAGAGTCTAAACCAGCAACAGACACAGTAAATTAACATTGTCAAGTACAAGTCTATTAAGTGTATAATATTGTAGAGAACAATCTAATGATTAACTTTATGTCATTTATAAAGAAAAGAAAATGTTGACAAATTTCATAGCACCCTCTTGAAATGCCCTGTTTTTCTTTACCCTGTATAGAAGTGAGTGAACGCCCTACTACCTATATGCAGCAATCGGATGAAAAGCATGATCTGCCTTTTTCTTCCTCACAAGTACCGTAATTAATATGCCAGAATATGTTACATCTTCATCCCTCAAGTATTGAAGGTAGTGAGATGTTTCAGCTATCTTTACACATATAGCCAATACCACCACAGAGGAATATAATTATAACCTAACAAAACTAAGCCAAACTGAAATAGACCATATAGTAAGTGACAACATGCCAGAGGGCAGGGGAGTGTGATTGTTAATAACTCCTCTGCACTTGACACGATAAAAAAAAAACGAATGTTCATCGTATCAAATGAATCACAGGGCAGCAGGACAACATTCGTAGAGATGGATTTTACAGTCAGAAAAGGGGGAGAGATTAATTGGGATTCTATTTGTCACATGCTGCTATGAGACACATGGTAAGAGAGAACCAATGTAGGTTTCAGTGAGGCCAATCAATGAGTAGGCCACCTTAAAGAGAAGCAAAGATGTGATCTTCCTGTCTGGGTTGGCGCCCCCCCTTGGGTTGTGCCGTGGTGGAGATCTTTGTGGGCTATACTCGGCCTTGTCTCAGGATGGTAAGTTGGTGGTTGAAGATATCCCTCTAGTGGTGCGGGGGCAGTGCTTTGGCAAAGTGGGTGGGGTTATATCCTTCCTGTTTGGCCATGTCCGCGGGTATCATCGGATGGGGCCACAGTGTCTCCTGACCCCTCCTGTCTCAGTGTGACGTAGAAGTCCGTCACTGGCAGCATTTGGTTCTTTAACGCACACACATATTCATCACTCCTCCCTGCGCCATTATACCATAAGTTAACAATGTGGGTCGACACACAATTTAACTTCTGTCTTGGTGCATGCATTTCACACTTGTCAATGTTCATATTTGAGAGATACAATAATTATTATACTTATCAATGTTGTGGATGAGCGCATTGTTTGTTTGTTCTGTTCCTCTCTGTCCATCTCTGTAGCTTCTGGGTATGCTGGAAAAGGACCCGAGCTAAGGGAATTGGGTTGGCTTTATAGTGCCTGTCCCAAATGGCTCATTAATGCATATGGGCATATTGAAAGATATTGTCAGTAATGATGTAATGTTGTAAATGTTATGTTGTGATATTGTTTAAAACCGTGTTGCAATGTATATCCTTTAGTATGTTTAGTTCATGGAAAATGTAGGTTTGTATTGTTAATTGATTAATTAATTAGGGTTAATTGTTCTGAGGGGAGGGGCTAGCCCTACAAAAGGAGCCTCTCTCCAGTCTCTAAGGGGGATTTTTTGGATTGAGCTGTGGATGGGGCAGCATTGTTGTTAAGCTGTCCCATAAAGTAGACGTTGATGGCAGTACTGTTATTTTCTGTTCCGGAATCACTTGTAAATAAACACCTTTGCACAGAAGAACTTTTGCGGTTCTGCCATCTTTTTATTTTTATAGAGGTTAGGTTATCCAGTTTAGCCATCTGGCCTACTCTACGTGACACTCAGCCTCCAGTATTAATGCTGCAGTAGATTATGTGTCGGGGGCTAGGGTCAGTTTGTTATATCTGGAGTACTTCTCCTGTCCTATCCGGTGTCCTGTGTGAATTTAAGTATGCTCTCTCTAATTCTCTCTTTCTTTCTCTCTCTCGGAGGACCTGAGCCCTAGAGACCATGCCTCAGGACTGCCTGGGATGATGACTCATTGCTGTCCCCAGTCCACCTGGCTGTGCTGCTGCTCCAGTTTCAACTGTTCTGCCTGTGATTATTATTATTTGACCATGCTGGTCATTTATGAACATTTGAACATCTTGGCCATGTTCTGTTATAATCTCCACCCGGCACAGCCAGAAGAGGACTGGCCACCCCACATAGCCTGGTTCCTATCTAGGTTTCTTCCTAGGTTTTGGCCTTTCTAGGGAGGTCTCCCTAGCCACCGTGCTTCTACACCTGCATTGATGGCTGTTTGGGGTTTTAGGCAGGGTTTCTGTACAGCACTTTGAGACATCAGCTGATGTACGAAGGGCTATATAAATACATTTTATTTTATTTTATTTGGAACCATTAGGAAAAGATTTACTAAATGTATTGCAAGAGAGCTATTGGAGATGAATACTGGGGCTTCAGTGTCGAGACAGCCTCATACAGTAGCACCCTTATTGGAGGCAGGAAGAAAGTTGTTTTACTAAATGTCGGAACAGAGACTAAAGTAGTCATGTAAAAGACGGTGGCTAAAGCAGTCATTCAAATCAGGGTGAAATATTAATTCACATTTTGAATAAATGTTGCATGCTGTATATCTTTATAATCTCACATACACACAATGCCTACTAAGGTTGAATATCTGTACATACACTCACTTTTTCCTTTGAGATGTGATGTTGGTAGAAATATGTATCTCTGTTAGATGTATACAATTGAGATGAGTTATTGATACAGCTTGATAGTTTGAAATAATGTGGTGATATAACTATCATAGTCTGAGTTTCCTGGATCTGGGTATGAATTTCAATATTCATGAGCAGTCTGTTCTTGTACAAACTGTTCAGAAGACTGAACGAGTAACTTTGGGAGGAAGGCTGTCAAAACACTATCATGTCAAGATGAAATGGAGGAAAGATATCTATTCAATTCTGACATTTCATTAATGATTTATTTTCCCATGCATAAATATTAATAGCTACAATTAATCAGTTAAATCATTGATGTGAACCAATCTCAAAGGGGAAGTTCTACTTTTCAGCTCTGTGCGCATTCTGATTCTAATTTTATGATATTTCCTAAAAATTAATATTCAGATGAGTGTCATTATTTGCAGACCTGCACAATTTCAAATAGTTTTCCATGCACCTTTTTTCCTCATCTTGAAAAAATAATTTGATTACATAATTATTTTATCTCAGCGTTATTCGTTTTTTGGATAAGAAACAAATCTTACCGAGACAACCAACTCATTCCATCGCCATGAAAAATATCCTTTTGCTTGACATTGGTTGCATAGATGAGCATGTGCCAAATGAGTTATCCCCCCACCCCCAAATAACACTAATAGGGAAATCATTAAATACTCCTCATTTGACCTTTCAAAATGCTGGCTCCAAATTCCTTTTGCTAAATCCCCAAGTTATTGACTTGGCAGCTTCCGTTGCACTTAAAGGGCACGCCTGCCCAGGACCCCCACATCCGGCTTCTTCACCTGCGGGATCGTCTGAGACCAGCCACCCGGACAGCTGATGAAACGGTGGGTTGCACAACTGAAGAATTTCCGCACAAGCTGTCAGAAACCATCTCAGGGAAGCTCATATGTTCTTTGTCCTCACCAGGGTCTTAACCTGACTACAGTTTGGCGTCATAACTCACTACAGTGGGCAAATGCTCACCTTCGATGGCCACTAGCATGCTGGAAAAGTGTGCTCTTCACGGACGAATCACGGTTTCAACTGTACCGGGCAGATGGCAGACATAGTTTACGACGTTGTGAAGGCAGGCAGTTTGCTGACGTCAACTTTGTCAACAATGTGCCCCATGGGGGTGGTGGGCTTATGGTATGGGCAGGCATAAGCTATGGACAACGAACACAATTGCATTTTATCGATGGCAATTTGAATGCACAGAGCTACCGTGACAAGATCCATTGTTGTGCCATTCATCCGCCGCCATCAAGTTTCAAGTTTTAATGTCACATGCACAAGTACAGTGAAAGGCATTTACTGCAAATTCAAAACCGAACAATGCAATAATCAATAATAAAGTAATACTAGAAAAATAAGAAATGAAGAAATATGAAGAACACAATAAGTAAGTAAGTAAGCATACTTTATACAGGTCACGTTCTGACCTTTATTCCTTTGTTTTGTCTTTATTCAGTATGTTCAGGGCATGAGTTGGGGTGGGCAGTCTATGTTCGTTTTTCTATATTTTCTATTTCTGTCTTTGGCCTGATATGGTTCACAATCAGAGGCAGCTGTCTATCGTTGTCCCTGATTGAGAACCATACTTAGGTAGCCTGTTTTCCTTTGTGTTTTGTGGGTGGTTATTTTCAGTCTTTCTGTGTCTGCACCAGATAGAACTGTTTCGGTTGTCAATTTGTTGTTTTGTATTTTTGAAGTGTTCAGTTGTTTATTAAAAAGATGAACACTAACCTTGCTGCACTTTGGTCCTCTCCTTCTTCCACCCAAGACAGCCATTACAACAGGGTCAGTTCCAATACCATATTTACAATGTGCAGGGTTACTGGAGTGATTGGAGGTTGATAATAGGGGTAAGGTGACTAGGCAACAGGATATAAGATAAACAGAGTAGTAGCGGCTTGTATGTGAGTGGGTGTGCGTGTGTGTAGAGCCGGTATAAATGTATGTGCATTTTATGTGTGTGTGAGCAGATGATGGAGTGAGTGAGTGTGTGTGTAGGGCCCTGCGAGTGTGCATAAAAATAAAAGGTCAATAAAGATACAAGGTTAACTCAGATAGTCTGTGTAGCTATTTATCAGTCTAGATCTTGCTTAGGGATAGAAGCTGTTAAACAGCCTGTTGGTGCCAGACTTGATGCACCAGTACCGCTTGCCGTGCAGAAGCAGAGAGAATAGTCTATGGCTTGGGTCGTTGGAGTCTTTGACGATTTCTCGGGCCTTCCTACCACACCGCTTGATATAGATGTCATGGATGGCAGGGAGCTCGGCCTCAGTGATGTACTGGACTTGCCACACCAACCTCTGTAGCGCCATGCGATTGAGGGCGGTGCTATTGCCATACCAGGCAGTGATGCCTGGAAGACAAAATGTTAATGGTTCAGCTGTTGAACTTTTGAGGATTTGAGGGCCCATGACAAACTTTTTCAACCGTCTTCGCGACTGTGTGTGTGTGTTTGGACCAATTTAATAAGGCTAGGCGTCCCCCTAACGGGACAAATTCCGTTGAAACTGGAGGGTGCGCATTTCAAATAAATAATCATAAACATTATGTAGCTCCCTTCAGTAACCACGAGCACAACCGTTCCTTGATTTCAACTGGCAGCTTTATTCTGTAGTTTTAGTCAGAATTATCACCTTCCGTGAGAACTATAAAGTAAATGAAAAATACAGTTAAGCACACTCTTACAACCTTATCTTACGAGTGACTTATTAGCTTGGTATAACTCTGAACTGCTTACATACATAACAGTTTAACCGGCGTTATAACGGGTTCAGATTAAACACATGAATAAAGGAAAAAAATACCTCATTGGCTGCTTATTAGAGAAGGGAGGAAATCAAACTTCACACTTATTATTCCTGGCATGAATTCACACTTCATCCTAACATTCACTCTTCAACCTTTATGAACTACACCCGATGACATGAAAACTTAGCTAACGCAGCGCAGGATTGCCTTCCCTCCAAAAGTGTGTTGCTACAATAAGGATCCCCGTTATAACAGTATTAGCTACGTAGTTCCGCTTGTATTATCATTTCCCCCGCACAGCGGACACGTAAACAATTCAAAAGACAGCGACATAACCTGTAAGTCTAACTGTCAGTTACACATTATGGATATTAAACATTTAGGTACATAAAAGTGTCTTATATTGGTTAAAAGCTTAAATTCTTGTTAATCTAACTGCACTGTCAGATTTACAGTAGGCTAAACAGCAAAAGTATGCCATGTAATTGTTTGAGGACTGCACCCCACATCAAAATATTTTTCCACCAGCACAGGTTTCATAAATTCACAAATAGCAATTAAATATTCACTTACTTTTTGAAAATCTTCCTCTGATTTGTCATCCAAAGGGTCCCAGCTATAACATGTAGTGTCGTTTTGTTAAATAGAATCCTTCTTTATATCACAAGAAGTCTGTTTAGTTGGCGACATCGATTTGAGTAATCCACTCGTTCAACATGTCAAGATAGGAATCCAAAGATTTACCCCTAAACTTTGTTTCAACCAGTCAAAATACGGTTATTTTGTATCCTCAGATACCCTAAAATGTAATTAAACTATAATATTTCATACGGAAAGAATTATGTTCAATAGGAAATCGATATTAGCAGGTGAGCGTCCACCAGTCTGTGTCCCTGTAGTAAAAATCATATTTCTTACTTGTTTTGGAAGAAACAAGCCTGAAACCTTGATCAAAGGATACTCACACCCAGTGGAAGCCATAGGAATTGCATACTGGGAGATAGATTTCATTATTTCCCTATACGTTCCATTGAAAGACCACGGGCTCTCTGTAACGGCTTTCTTCCGTCGAAGGAGAGTCGGACCAAAATGCAGCGTGGTTAGTTCGATACATGTTTAATGAAAGAATAAACACGACAAATACAAAAACAAGAAACGGAACGTGAAAACCTATACAGCCTATCTAGTGAATACAAACACACTGAGACAGGAACAATCACCCACAAAACACACAGTGAAACCCAGGCTACCTAAATATGGTTCCCAATCAGAGACAACGAGAATCACCTGACTCTGATTGAGAACCGCCTCAGGCAGCCATAGACTATGCTAGACACCCCTACTCAGCCACAATCCCAATACCTACTAAAACCCCAATACCAAAACACAACACAAAGTAAACCCATGTCACACCCTGGCCTGACCAAATAAATATATAAACACAAAATACTAAGACCAGGGCGTGACACTCTCAAAAAAAAAAAATACATTCTGGTTGGTTTTTCTTTGGATTTTCTCCTACCATATCTTTGTGTTAGAATCTCCTACATTAAAAAAAAAAAACATTTCTACAAGCTTCAGAGTGTTTTATTTCCAATGGTACCAATTATATGCATATCCTGGCTTCACGGCCTGAGCAGTCAGGCGGAAATGTAGAAAAATAGACCCTAGCCTGAAGAGGTTTTAAGTCTTTAGTGATTTGGATACTGAGGAACTTGAAGCTCCCCAGCTCATGTTTCAGCATGACAATGCGTGTCCCCATGTCGCAAGGATCTGTACACAATTCCTGGAAGCTGAAAATGTCCCAGTTCTTCCATGGCCTGCATTAGCACCAGACATCACATTTTATTTATCATATGCACTGAATACAACAGGTGTAGACCTTAGTGGGAAACACTTACTTACAAGACCTTACCAGCAATGCAGTGTCACCCATTGAGCATGTTTAGGTTATGCACATAACTTGAAGAGAAGTTGAACAACATTCCACAGGCCACAATCCACAGCCTGATCAACTCTGCGAAGGAGATGTGTTGCGCTGCATGAGCCAAATGGTGGTCACAACAGATACTGACTGGTTTTCTGATACATACCCCTACCTTTAAAAAAAAATCACAAATCTGTGACCAACACATGCATATCTGTATTCCCAGTCATATGAAATCCATAGATTGGGGCCGAATGAATTTACTTGAATTAACTGATTTCCTTATATTGATTCAAGTGGGGCCTAATGAATTAGATTGAGGCCTAATTAATTTATTTTAATTAACTGATTTCCTTATATTGATTAAAGTGTCCTCCCTGTAGTAAATTGCATTTTGTTAAAGAAAGGACAAAGCTTTTTGGGAATGCAATTCACAACCAAAAAATACCTGTATCTGCTTGGCTGGGTAATTAACCTACTAGTTTATCAAACCGGGTATTTTTTAAAATAAATAACACATTACCGTTGTTGATGAAGCCATCTATGTCATCAGGGCAGAAACTCAGGTCAAGCTAACTCTAGGTTGTCACTAGTTATTACAGCCACAACGTCATACAGGCCACCTATTTGTACAATTTCTCTTCTTAACATGCGATTTAAACCTTAACCCTTTCCTTAACAACTAGCCTGCTAATCTTATGCCTAACCCTAACCATAAATTAAGACAAATTTTTGTTTTTTGTTTTCATGAATCTTTACAATTTGTGACCCTTTACAAAAAAGTACTTCACAGGAGAGGCATTAGAATGTAAAAAAAAACTTTTTTAATCAACATTCGTGAACTTCCATGTGCCTTAATTACAAACTGGTATGTAATCTGTAAATATAGATAAAATGTGAAATCACAAAGTTGTTTAGACACAGAGAAAGTACATAATCTTGCCTAGCCATGATTGTTTGAGACAATGAGAGGGCTGGGACATTCACGAGAAAGAGAGTGCATTCTGTCACTCAAAGCTTCTCTGACAAATTGCATCTCTGCTCTCTGCTACCGCGGATATTTGAAAGATCCATTGGATTTACTAATATTTTCAACATGCAAACATAATTGTCTGGATCCTGGTGTTGTTGTGGCCAAGGAGCTTTCACTCAGATGGAACCAGGTTCCAGCTGGTGTGCAATGTTGACATCCCTCCTCCCAGAGATGTGAAAGCATCCCCTGGACAGGACACAACCTGGCAAACATATTTTTGAGATGATCAGGAATTTTTGCAATGAAAAGGCTATGGACATGACATGGCAGGACAGAAATATGCTCTCAGGCTAGATTGCTTTGTTCATATCATAACCTGAACCAAAGTTACTCAAAGGATCTTATGATATAGGCCTAGGTCTAGATATTGTTTTTACCTCATCCTTTATGTGTTTGTGTGTTTTAAGTTTTTCCTAATTGTAGGCTACTATCTTTAGCACTTGAAGTTCATAAAGTATTTTATTGTTGAAATCTTTTCTTTGTTTTTTAAGCACTATCTCACTGCTTTAGCAAATGGCCACACGTGTTTCAATGTGAATTCTATAAGAGATGGGTGTGACTAAGGCTTTAGAGGGTATGAACGATGCTAAATGGGCATAAACAAAGAACAGCACTGTAGCTGTTCAATTATTATACAACAATAGGCTATGTAATACTGTAAATGGTTTGCCTAATGGTGTAATTTGGTGAGATAATGTTCAGAGAATCCAATTGGGCAATTTGGTGAAAGTATTACTTTTTCTAAATATATGTTTCCCCAGGATTAATGTAGAGCAAGTGTGAAAATCGCAGAAAAATGTTTGAATGCCTTTTTCTCTGGATTATACGTTTGTTAATTTTAAAAGCAGCATTACTGCCCCATGTTTCCTCCAACTACAGTGTATGCCATTTTGAAGCTCTGATTCTGTAATTTTGGAACATAAGACTGAAAAGAGACAGTGGGTCACATATAGCCAATTTTGACTATGTGGCTGCGGTAACTAGTGGAAACCCTTCAAATGAAATGGATTTATAAAACGTATTGCATATTTAGACTAAAGTCATATTCTATTGTATTCTACTGATGCAATAAAGTGCAAGTCTGAATATAATTGTTTTTCTCCTTAAGATAGACCCATGGTCGGCTATACACACACACATGTTTCTCTTTGATAGTTGTGCCTCATAGCATTCATAAATCATTCATTTGGGGTCAAATCCTAACTTCAGATACAGATATGCGTAACAAGAATTATGTCACAAATCCTTTACGGCTATCAATGCCTTTTATATATAGTCACATGTATTTTAAGTAAGAGGTGGACAGACAGAGAAATATTTCCGTGATAAGCATTCAAATCAGACCGATCTTCTCAGCTCTTACTCAAATATCTGCTGCTTATTCGCATGCAAGCTTCAACTTTATTTAGATTCCTATTTAATGTGACTATTAAATATATTTTAAGTCAGTGTATATTAAGACAAACATAATTACTTTCATATTTTCAATTACATTTATAAATGATTAATTTGCACAATTAATTGATTAATGTTTAAGCTGTTAAAACCCCTCTTAAAGTCAACACTGAATTGACTAATAATGTCAAAAATGGGGTTAAGGCGAGGGTCTTTTAACTGTGTTGGTGCCCTAATTGTGGGCCCAAACCCTTACCATTCACGTTTTATGTTTTGTGTTAGAACACGAAGATGCTTGGCTGTTTCCCCCTGTCCATTTATCATTTCTCTGCACACAGTGGGTCGACCGTTTTACTAATGATGCCAATTAATTGAAAACATTAGTGCATCTCAAAGATGAACATTCTCTGTGCTTTAATGGGAGTGAGGAGGGGGAGGCTGTGCACTGTCTTACAAACGCATGGATCTCAAAGCCCAAATAAGAGGCTAATTGACACCCAGTTTGCCTCACTCTAATTAATAGGGGAAACAGGTTAAAGACTATGGAGAACTGGAGATCCCACGATCAAAGCACCCTGTGTTCCAGGGAAGAGAATAAATGTAGTACTCCATTTGAATGAAAGGAAGTATGCACATAGCTTGTAACTTGTAACACTTCTACTGCTGCAGTCCGATTGCCAAGTAAGGCTTTTAAGCTTGTCTATATTGCTTATACAAGTTTTAGGGTTTTGATGTCAAATCAAATCAAATCAAATCAAATCAAGGGCTCACTTCAGAAAACAATAATGTGCTTTTGGAATCATATTATTGATAAAACACTATTTGAAACAAGATAATGTCGAAGAATGTTCCTTTCAAGAAGGCTGGCTGAAAAAAACAACACCATTTTGCTAGGTGAAGTGTGTGTATAAATGATGAAATTCAGACAGTTATTGAATTATGCTTCCTATCTGCATTTTATAAATAAGTCTGCTTGGCCTCAGGATCTTCTAGTCTTTTCCATGAGTACGACTTTCCAGAGTACTGATTATCAGAGAGTTTTCTCATCAGAAACGTGGCCCAAAATATGAATTTAATGGGCATGTGAGCATATGCCAAGTCCATATGTCTGCAGTCATGGCCATAAAATACACATGAGGAGAAACTTAGACTTGGCAGGAGAAACCATGACACATGCCTGGTGGATGAGGGGAGATGTGAGCACTGCCTTCCAGGCCAAACTCCCGATCAGCCAGGTGCCCATGGATGAGCGATGGGGGGGTGAGCAGCCCCTGCCAAGCACGGGATAGGGGGGGACAACACTGAGTGCACAAAACATTAGCAACACATGCTCTTTCCATGACAGACTGACCAGGTGAAAGCTATGATCCCTTATTGAAATCAACTTCAATCAGTGTAGACGAATGGGAGGAGACAGGTTAAAGAAGGATTTTTAAGCCTTGAGACAATTCAGACATGGATTGTGTATATGTGTCATTCAGGGGGTGAATAGACAAGACAGAATATTGAAGTTCCTTTGAATGGGGTATGTTAGTAGGTGCCAGGTGCACCGCTGCTGGGTTTTTCACTCTGAACAATTTCCTGTGTGTATCAATAATGGTCCACCACTCAAAGGACATCCAGCCAACTTGACACAACTGTGAGAAGCATTGGGGTCAACATGGGCCACCATCCCTGTAGAATGCTTTCAACACCTTGTAGTCCATGCTCTGACAAATTAAGGCTGTTCTGAGGGCAAAAGGGGGTTCAACTCAACATTAGGAAGGTGTTCCTAATGTTTTGTACATTCAGTGTATGTCATGTTACAGTTTTGTAAGTTATAAATAAATAGAACAATCACTGAAGCTACAGAGTCTGGGGATGATAGAAGTGTGATGGGATGCTTGGCTGAGTGGCTACATACTATTATATACTGTAACTATGTAGTTAGATACTTTATATAAATGTATGCATACTGTTAAAACAGCCAGCTGATTCTAGCCATCCCTTCTGGTTAGTTGGTCAGCTTTGTCTCCGATTTAGAAGACCCCCACTTTTGTTAGTGTCTTATTGGTCAATTTATTTGACTATGATTTAACTTGGCAAGTCAGTTAAGAACAAATTCTTATTTACAATGACAGCATACCCCGGCCAAACCCTAACGACACTGGGCCAATTGTGCACCGCCCTATAGGACTCCCAATCAAGGCCAGATGTGATACAGCCTGGAATCGACCAGTGTCTGAAGTGACACCTCTAGCACTGAGATGCAGTGCCTTAGACCGCTGCGCCACTCGGGAGCCCCAATGATGGCCTACCCGTCAAGGTCATGTCAATGACTTATCCATACATCTCCTTCAGCCTATCAGTGGCCTTGATTCCCGGGACTTCTGTTTCAGTTGGTCTATGACCCCAGCACACTGTGTGGTCAGAAAGGGGCTTTCCCCATCCTGATGAGCGCTACCACAGTTCTCTCCTGCTGAACTTTTTCTTCTGTGGACTGAATCCCTGTCTGTCTGATGTTTAATTGTGCATGGATCTGAATGTAAAGTGCCTTGAGGTCTGTGTCATATTATGTGGAGCTAAGTTTTGTGGTCTATTGTGTATAATTACTGTGTGTGTTAAGCTTGTTAATTATCTTGCGCTTCCTCTAGTTTTTGCACTACTGTTAGCACTACTGTTAGTATTTTTCATTGGAATGCATGAGCATGTTTGCATGACTGTTAGGGATTAGCCGTTTATTAGCATTGTTCATTTTATAGCACTATGCTATTTTCTATTTTCTATATATGGCTCATTGTGTTTATATTATGTATACGTTTCAACATTACTGTAATTTTTATTACTACATTAATATGTACTCATTCTATCTTCTTAAAGAATATGAGTTATAAATGCCTAATGAGTTCATCTGTCCTACCCCATCAGTATTGAAAATATAAGCTTGTTTTACTCCAATTTTTCTGAACAAATTACATGTAAACAAACACGATATAGCCTCAAAACACTATCATTTTTATATCATAGATGGTCGGTCCTTACATCCATAGCTCTATGAATATGATCGTGGTTACATTTCTCCAGCCACACCACTCAGCTTTTTATAGAAACCGGGGCAGTGAGTACACTTTATTGTTTCAACTGCTTTAAGCTCCCATAGAGAAATCCTGTCACATTTACACCTTCCTGCCTCTTCGTTTGAGTTGGGCTCTGGTAGCCATCCCGCCACTCGACACCAATGTAGCCAACTCCCCAGTCCCCCCACCGAACAGGAACTAGAACATGGGTGAGTTGCTGCTTTGGGAAATGACATGAGGGGATATAACTCAGCAAGGCATCTCATTATGGCTGCACAGCATTTCCTGTGATGTTTGTGCCCAGACTTGGAGAAAGCGTGGGGAAGAGGAAAGGGGAAATTGTAGGAGCATGGTTCCAGGCTTGTACTGTGCTGCCTACACGGGAGGGAGGCCTCCTATAAAATATTTGTGTGCGAAAGAGAGAGATAGGGAGTCTGAAAGAGAGTGGTGGGGATCTCCTCGGGATTGGAACTGTTTAGCGGATGAAAAAGTGAAAAGCAGATGTGAAGTTAGGTTGAGCCTGGAGCGGCTGGCGCAGAAGGAGGTGCCAAACAAGGGAGACGGCTGATCAGGGTTTGAGTCGGGTTGAATCCACATGGTAAGCCCTTCCCTTCCCCTGAGGCTGGCTGTGTTAGAGGACTTGCTCTTGAATGGGTGACAGGGAGGGCCCCCATGCCATTTCATTACGAAAAGTGTATGTCCAAAAGATGGGAAAATATTATCCCCCAAACCTGATTTATTGGAGAGGCTGAACTCACAGTGGAGAAGTGCTACATAGGTGGAGGTTACAATGTAGCTTCATTCGCATCTCTCCCTCCCCTCCTGCTTCATTCTCTAAGGGATGTGTGTGTGTGTGTGTGTGTGTGTGTGTGTGTGTGTGTGTGTGTGTGTGTGTGTGTGTGTGTGTGTGTGTGTGTGTGTGTGTGTGTGTGTGTGATGATTATCTGAGGAAAATTGTGAGTATGGGGTGTTCTGTCCGGCTTTCACGTCTGCCCAAACGATTGAATGTGAATGTTGGTATGTAATGGTTGTGTTTGAGTGTGTATGTGTGCACATGTCATTAAGCATGTGCATATGGGACTGTGCGTTCAGATATCATAGGCCAAATTAAGTGTTTTTTACAGAACTAGTTATTTCACTAACTAGGAAGAGGCACAGAGAAACTGAGTATCATTGTGCTGATTTAACAGTTAAAAGGAGAATTACATAGAGCCACCAGACACAACCACTTAGGAGACACAAGACACAAATCCTGATTGTGAGGGAACGGATCGCACCTTCATAGAAATATGTAAATCATCGCACACTCACACACAGTTTTGAGAAAACAGCTGAGGAATGGAAAACGGAGAAAGAATCTCAATTTGAGCTCATGTGCTGTGTTTGGGCCTGGGGGCACTTGCAAAACAATGATGGAGACACAAAGGAATGCCATAGAGATTTGCATTTAACAAACTAATGTCTACTCACCTGTCATGTAATATTAATGTATGGGGAAGATGGCTGGTGTTCTCACCTGTTTTAGTGTGGTAATAAGACAACTGTCTCCTTACAGAAAGCCAATTTCCTTCGATATTGGATGAGATGAGTCTCACACTCTCTGGCTGACACAAGACACCACGTCTTCTTAATCCTCCAACCCATGCTCAGGTAATTCCTCCCATTACCACTATTTTACAGTTATCATCGTACTGCTACAGCTAACCATATTCCCATTGGTATTGTCAGTAATAATCTTGTGACAAGATTAGCCCAAAATGGGAAGTCCACTGTGGTAAGCTCGTCCAGTGCAATTATGTCCAGTGTTCTTATTTACCACAAATACCATAAATATGCATACACCTGCTGTCTGCAGAAAGAATGGGATGTCAGCTATGAAATTACACATTGCCTTTGAAAAAAATCTCTTTTGGTTATTGAACTACAATAAGTGAAGTAAGATTTACACCCGGTGACAGTACACTTGATCTGAACTAAAACAGAAATGCATAATTATGGATATGAATGTAATTATCTTCATGGTGATGTATCCTAAATAGGTACACAAAGGTATACTGTACATATGCAATATCCTCCTTTGCATATTTGGGTATTATTCTACACACTGGATATTATTTTAATGAGCTCTGCTCACAAACAAGACCAATTTGGTTGGTCATAGACGTCTATGTTTCACAAGTTTGGACATCAAAGTACAGCATAGCAGAGCTCAGTAGAGTACAGCACAGTACATAACAGTATAGTTCAGTACAGTACAGTTCAGTAGAGTTTAGTATTACAGTAGAATAGAGTGAAGTATAGTACAGTACAATAGAGTGTAAACTCTAGTGTGCTCTACTGTGTACTGTTCTGAACTCTACAGCACTGAACTGTACTTTTCTTCTTTATTGGACTCTATATTCTATTGTGCTGTGCTGTACTGTACTGAACTATACTCTACTTTTCTTTACCGTACTATACTGTGCTGTACTGTTCTGTGCTGTCCAAACTGGTGAACCCAACTGTGGTTTGTGACTACTATGATTTTCCATTGTAGCCAATTAAATTTGGCCGCCTTTCGTTCCAGTACTCTGCTGCCTGTGACTGGAACGAATTGCAAAAATCGCTGAAGTTGGAGACTTTTATCTCCCTCACCAACTTCAAACATCAGCTATTTGAGCAGCTAACCGATCGCTGCTGCTGTACATAGTCTATTGGTAAATAGCCCACCCATTTTCACCTACCTCATCCCCATACTGTTTTTATTTATTTACTTGCTCTTTTGCACACCAATATCTCTACCTGTACATGACCATCTGATCATTTATCACTCCAGTGTTAATCTGCAAAATTGTAATTATTCGCCTACCTCCTCATGCCTTTTGCACACATTGTATATAGACTCCCCCCTTTGTTTTCTACTGTGTTATTGACTTGTTAATTGTTTATTCCATGTGTAACTCTGTGTTGTCTGCTCACACTGCTATGCTTTATCTTGGCCAGGTCGCAGTTGCAAATGAGAACTTGTTCTCAACTGGCCTACCTGGTTAAATAAAGGTGAAATAAAAATAAATAAAAAATAAAAATTGCGGAAATCTAGTTATGGATTTTTTGGAAAGTCACTTATCGATTTTAATCATTTAATAATAATACAAAATAGTATACCAGTAAAAACACTAACTAATTGATACGTCTTCCTTTACTTGTTACGTCTGTGAACTTTCATTATCCTCCCTCCACATGAGGGAGAGAAATCTGAAAATATCTTAAAGATACAGTATGTGGGTTTTTGGTAACGAAATGTCTAGGCACAAGGCAATGTTTTTTTTTTAACTTACAGAAGGCAGTAAATTGGTAGCCTAGTGGTTACAGCGTTGGGCCAGTAACAAAAGGTTGCTGGATTGAATCCCCGAGCTGACAAGTTAATAATCTGTCGTTCTGCGCCTGAGCAAGGCAGTTAACCCACTGTTCCCTGGCTGCCGAAGATGTGGATGTTGATTATGGCAGCCCCCGCACCTCTCTGATTCAGAGGGGTTGGGTTAAATGTGGAATACACATTTCAGTTGAATGCATTCACTTGTGCAACTGACTAGGTATCCCTCTTTCCCAATTCTTCAGCTGGACCTGTGACCAAGAACAAGCTACATATGGACAGTACCAAAATAAATTATGCAAGGATTCTGCCTCTTTGCAGCAAAATCTGCAGAGCAGGGAAGGTTGTATTGCCCATATAAATAACACTATTGGTTGCAAGAATTCTGTATAATAATTTAAATCGAAAAATGTAGATTTTTTTTTGGAGTCTGGCGTAGTTTTGCGTATCTCTTCATAAACCACGTGCCATGGAATCGGTACATCAAAAATCTCTTCTGAACTATTGTACAATCTATATGGCACGGCTGTCAATTTCTTGAGCCTTAAATGAAACTGGCATACTTTTTTATTTAGCACAAATTTCTTTAACCAATTATGGTCTTTAATGCAGGGCCGACAGACAAGTTCCTTACTTTTTCCCCCTTCCACTTTCCTCTTCCATTTTTGCAGTAATACTGCAATTAGTTATTTTGGGTAGAACAGACATTTCCATGTTTTCATTAGCTGCATGTATGACATAACTCCACCAGTCGTATTTATGATATAATTTATGAAGATTATACCTTTTTTAAATTTTACATTATTTAGATGTTTTTTCATCAATTAGTATATTTGACAACAATATTTGTTGTATTATTTGTTCTGTCTTTCCTAGCGGATTAAATTGAAGTTGCAACCAACTTTCTATTGCTTGTTTTAAAAAGTGATATTTGGGAGATGATTTCCTTTTGAAATAACTGAAAGTGAGAGGTTGTAATGTGAATAAAGGGTAAAAGGCCTTCCTTGAACGTAGGGTGAGACATTCTTACTAATTTGCTAGAGAACCAGTTTGGATTTCAGTATAACTTTTGTAGGACTGAAGCCTTTAGTGAGAGGTGTAATGCTCTAATATTTAATCATTTCTGCCCTCCAAATTCATATTCATTATATAAATAGGCCCGATAAATTGTCTAGCTTGCTGTTCCAAATAAAATATTTTATTTCTCATGTCATTTAAAAAACTGTTCGCTTGGTGTATGCAAGACCCTAAGCAAATAGGGCCAAGAAACAAGTTTTTACATACGCGACTGGTCAAAAGTTTAGAACCCCTACTCATTCAAGGGTTTTTCTTTATTTCTACATTGTAGAATAGTAGTGAAGACATCAACAGTATGAAATTATACACATGGACTCATGTAGTAACCAAAAAAGTGTTTAGCAAATCAAAATATATAGCCACCCTTTGCCTTGATGACAGCTTTGCACACTCTTGGCATTATCCCAAGCAGCTTCATGACGTAGCCACCTGGAATTCTTAATGCGTTTGTATCAGAAAAAGGTAAGACCCAGAAGCAGACCGTGATGAAGTAACGTTTATTACAGAGGCAAAGGTATAGAACGGCAGGCAGGCTCAGGGTCAGGTCAGGCAGAGTGGTCAGGCGGGCGGGTTAAGGGTCAGGACAGGCAAGGGTCAAAAACAATGAGTGCGAGAAAATGAGATGCTGGGAAAAGACAGGAGCTGACAGGACAAACGCTGGCAAGCTTGACAAACAAGATGAACTTGCAACAGACAAACAGAAAACACAAGTATAAGTACAGGGGATAATGGGGAAGATAGGCGACACCTGGAGGGTGGAAACAAGCACAAAGACAGGTGAAACAGATCAGAGCGTGACAGTTTGAGCCAATCAGTTGTGTTGTGACAAGGTAGGGGGTGTATGTAGAACATATCAAAATGAAATCAAATGTATTTATCTAATTTATATATTGTAGGTTAGCAGTAAAACCTTGAAATCAGCCCTTGATTTGACAGGAAGCCAGTGTAGGGAGGCTAGCACTGGAGTAATATGATCAAATATTTTGGTTCTAGTCAGGATTCTAGCAGCCGTATTTAGCACTAACTGAAGTTTATTTATCCGGGTAGCCGGAAAGTAGAGCATTGCAGGAGTCTAACCTAGAAGTGACAAAAGCATGGATTAATTTTTCTGCATCATTTTTGGACAGAAAGTTTCTGATTTTTGCAATGTTACGTAGATGGAAAAAAGCTGTCCTTGAAATGGTCTTGATATGTTCTTCAAAAGAGAGATCAGGGTCCAGAGTAACGCCGATGTCCTTCACAGTTTTATTTGAGACGACTGTACAACCATTAAGATTAATTGTCAGATTCAACAGAAGATCTCTTTGTTTCTTGGGACCTAGAACAAGCATCTCTGTTTTGTCCGAATTTAAAAGTAGAAAGTTTGCAGCCATCCACTTCCTTATGTCTGAAACACATGCTTCTAGCAAGGGCAATTTGGGGCTTCACCATGTTTCATTGAAATGTACAGCTGTGTGTCATCCGCATAGCAGTGAAAGTTAACATTATGTTTTCGAATGACATCCCCAAGAGGTCAAACATATAGTGAAAACAATAGTGGTCCTAAAACGGAACCTTGAGGAACACTGAAATTTACAGTTGATTTGTCAGAGGACAAACCATTCACAGAGACAAACTGATATCTTTCCGACAGATAAGATATAAACCAGGCCAGAACTTGTCCGTGTAGACCAATTTGGGTTTCCAATCTCTCCAAAAGAATGTGGTGATCGATGGTATCAAAAGCAGCACTAAGGTCTAGGAGCATGAGGACAGATGCAGAGCCTCGGTCCGATGCCATTAAAATGTAATTTACCACCTTCACAAGTGCAGTCTCAGTGCTATGATGGGGTCTAAAACCAGACTGAAGCATTTCGTATACATTGTTTGTCTTCAGGAAGGCAGTGAGTTGCTGCGCAACAGCCTTTTCTAAAATTTTTGAGAGGAATGGAAGATTCGATATAGGCCGATAGTTTTTTATATTTTCTGGGTCAAGGTTTGGCTTTTTCAAGAGAGGCTTTATTATTGCCAGTTTTAGTGAGTTTGGTACACATCCGGTGGATAGAGAGCCGTTTATTATGTTCAACATAGGAGGGCCAAGCACAGGAAGCAGCTCTTTCAGTAGTTTAGTTGGAATAGGGTCCAGTATGCAGCTTGAAGGTTTAGAGGCCATGATTATTTTCATCATTGTGTCAAGAGATATAGTACTAAAACACTTGAGCGTCTCTCTTGATCCTAGGTCCTGGCAGAGTTGTGCAGACTCGGGAAAACTGAGCTTTGAAGGAATACGCAGATTTAAAGAGGAGTCCGTAATTTGCTTTCTAATAATCATAATCCTTTCCTCAAAGAAGTTCATGAATTTATCACTGATAAAGTGAAAGCCATCCTCTCTTGGGGAATGCTGCTTTTTAGTTAGCTTTGCGACAGTATCAAAAAGGAATTTCGGATTGTTCTTATTTTCCTCAATTAAGTTAGAAAAATAGGATGATCGAGCAGCAGTAAGGTCTCTTCTGTACTGCAAGGTCCTGTTTTTCCAAGCTAGTCGGAAGACTTCCAGTTTGGTGTGGCGCCGTTCCAATTTTCTGGAAGCTTGCTTCAGAGCTCGGGTATTTTCTGTGTACCAGGGAGCTAGTTTCTTATGAGAAATGTTTTTAGTTTTTAGGGGTGCAACTGCATCTAGGGTATTGCGCAAGGTTAAATTGAGTTCCTCAGTTAGGTGGTTAATTGATTTTTGTCCTTTGGCGTCCTTGGGTAGACAGAGGGAATCTGGAAGAACATCAAGGAATCTTTGTGTTGTCTGTGAATTTATAGCACGACTTTTGATGTTCCTTGGTTGGGGTCTGAGCAGATTATTTGTTGCAATTGCAAACATAATAAAATGGTGGTCCGATAGTCCAGGATTATGAGGAAAAACATTAAGATCCACAAAATTTATTCCATGGGACAAAACTAGGTCCAGAGTATGACTGTGACAGTGAGTGGGTCCAGAGACATGTTGGACAACACCCACTGACTCGATGATGGCTCCGAAAGCCTTTTGGAGTGGGTCTGTGGACTTATCCATGTGAATATTAAAGTCACCAAAGATTAGAATATTATCTGCTATGACTACAAGGTCCGATAGGAATTCAGGGAACTCAATGAGGAACGCTGTATATGGCCAGGGAGGCCTGTAAACAGTAGCTATAAAAAGTGATTGAGTAGGCTGCATAGATTTCATGACTAGAAGCTCAAAAGACGTAAACGTCATTTTTTTTGTTGTAAATTGAAATTTGCTATCGTAAATGTTAGCAACACCTCCGCCTTTGCGGGATGCACAGGGGATATGGTCACTAGTGTAGCCAGGAGGTGAGGCCTCATTTAACACAGTAAATTCATCAGGCTTAAGCCATGTTTCAGTCAGGCCAATCACATCTAGATTATGATCAGTGATTAGTTCATTGATTATAATTGCCTTTGAAGTAAGGGATGTAACATTAAGTAGCCCTATTTTGAGATGTGAGGTATCATGATCTCTTTCAATAATGACAGGAATGGAGGTGGTCTTTATCCTAGTGAGATTGCTAAGGCGAACACCGCCATGTTTAGTTTTGCCCAACCTAGGTCGAGGCACAGACAAGGTCTCAATGGTGATAGCTGAGCTGACTACACTGACTGTGCTAGTGGCAGACTCCACTATGCTGGCAGGCTGGCTAACAGCCTGCTGCCTGGCCTGCACCCTATTTCATTGTGGAGCTAGAGGAGTTAGAGCCCTGTCTATGTTGGTAGATAAGATGAGAGCACCCCTCCAGCTAGGATGGAGTCCGTCACTCCTCAGCAGGTCAGGCTTGGTCCTGTTTGTGGGTGAGTCCCAGAATGAGTCTTTTTTTTGTGTATGTATCCCACATCTGTTGCAAGGGGGTAAAGATGTTTACTAAAATAATAATTGCTAGACAAAATGTAATGTAATGCAATGGCAATCCTGGTTATAGGTAACAATCCTTTGCACAAACTGCCGACATTATTATGCATGTTAATTGTTAATAATGGAAATTAATTGCTTTATATATATATATATAAAGCAATTTAGGTGAGAGCATTGGAAATACTTTTAGCAGTTGATCTGCTTCTGTTCTGTGGGTGGCACTGTGTGCTCTTTTCGAAGGATGGGTCCAGGACTCGCAGGGGGCCTAGGGATCCGGGGGGAAGGTCGTGGTCTGCCGGTCACTGGGATGACAACCCAATTTGGGAGGGGCTTTAGTGGGTGGAATAGTGAAGAACAATTGGAGTGTTACTTAGTAGCATTGCAAATATCATGGTACAACTACAGTATATGGACACTCAATCACTATGGTACTTTTTAATGGTAAATTTACAAACATAAATGATGATAAATAGATTTTAAATTTGTATCTCATTATGGTAAATGGTGAAATAAGTATAGCCAATTATAATTGTAAAGGCTGAGCAGATAATGAGAAAAGAAGAACAATATTTTCCTGGCTCAAAGAGAAGGAATATAACGTCCATTGTTTCCCGGAAACTCCATTCAACAATTTTAGATGAAGTTGTGTGGAAAATGTATCTGAATGTGCAAATTGTCCTAACAGATCCGCAAGGTAGATGGATGATTTTAAATGTTATTGGACCATAAACAGATATGGCTCATTAACCTTTACTGACCACATAATGATGATCCATGCTTCTTTGAAAATATTTATAATAAATTATCAACCCTGCAAGCAATACAAGACTCTATTATTATGGTGGGAGATTATAATACAGTTTTAAATACCTCAATAGACCGTATAGATTTATATATATATAGATTTTATAGGGCCCTACAGAAGATTGCGTCGACTTTTCCCCATTTCTTTATTTTTCTTTCAGAAATGTGTCTGAAATCTAAAATGTGTCTGAAAACTTTAAAAGTCTGTTGATTGGGGAGCAGGGGTCTGTAATTTGCAATTAATGAACGACTCGGGTATCTGATTTGGGTCGAGGTCCTCATTTACATAGTGTAGGAAGAAAGATTCCGTGAGGGCTCTGTGGTGGCGGGCAGGCGGTGTCTCGGGTTTGATTTACGCAAATACATCATGGTCGGCGATAGAGCTGCCATGGACTGCTTCACTCAGTTTACTTCTTCATCTCTCTCATCACGCACTTACCTGTAATGAATGCAGAGCGCGAGCCACAGATTTCTATTGCCTTGTCTCAATTGCTTGTTAATGGTGGGGTCATTAGGCCAGGGCTGGCTGTTCACTTCCAGTCTCTGGGGGTGGGTGGTGATGTCGGGCAGCACCATCGGCAAGCTCTGTGCAGAATGCTGGGCAATGCTTTACTGACATAATACTTCATTACCTGACATAAAGCGTACATAACAACTACTGGAGTATCCACCAATGAGGAGATACTACCAAGTAGTAAAAGTAGATTTCTACAATAGCTAAAATCATTCTGTGATTTGACTAACAGTGTTATGTCAGTTGTTATAACTGTAAGGTCATGAACTTTAATAATATTTTAGGAATGATTTCTTTAACTCTTAAGCACACCTGAATAGACTCCAGTGCTACTTAATTTTAGTACAACTTAATTAACCATATGTTTTTTAGAGCTTGGTAAGAGCATGGTTGTTTCATGGTTATTTTTCTTACAACCTTCACACAACATGCTAGGAATGGTGCAGGATAGTTTCTTGGCTTTGGAACATTCTCAGCACATTTAAGGAACTTGACAAAAAAAATATATATTTTGTGTGGCAGTCTAGGGAAACCATTAATATCTTGAATTTTTATTTTATTTTTCTAATTTTATGTATATAGTTCTGGAAACTACAACATATCCAAAATTCAGATATGTTTAAATCACAGAGACATCTCTATCAGAACCCGAGTTATGAGCTTTTAAAGTTGACTTCAGCCAAAAAAGTTCAAACTGGGAAAACAGCACTCAAAGATCCTTAATTCCAAGCATCACATCTGGAAGAATCCTGGCACCATTCCTACGGTGAAGCATGGCAGCATCATGCTGTGGGGATGTTTTTCAGCAGCAGGGACTGGGAGACTAGTTAGGATTGAGGGACAGATGAACGGAACAAAGTACAGACAGATTATTGATGAAAACCTGCTCCAGAGCGCTCAGAAGCTCACCTTCCAACAGGACAATGACCCTAAGTACACAGATAAGACCAAGCAGGAGTGGTTTCGGGACAAGTCTTTGAATGTCCTTGAGTGTCCCAGCCAGAGCCCGGACTTAAACCCGATCGAATATCTCTGGAAAGATCTGAATTAGCTGTGCAGCGATGCACCCCATCCAAACTGACAGAGCTTGAGAAGAACTGCAGACAGAGAAGAATGGCAGAAACTCCCCAAATACAGGTGTGCCAAGCATTTAACGTAATATTCAAGAAGACTTGAGTCTGTATCGCTGACAAAGGTGCTTCAACAAAGTACTGAGTAAAGGGTATGAACACTAATGTAAATGTAATATTTCGCAAAACCCAGTCTCAACGTCAACAGTGAAGAGGCGACTCTGGGATTCTGGCCTTCTAGGCAGAGTGGCAAAGAAAAAAGCCATATCTCAGACTGGCCAATAAAAAGAAAAGATTAAGATGGGCAAAAGAACACAGACACTGGACAGAGGAACTCTGCCTAGAAGGCCAGCATCCTGGAGTCTCCTCTTCACTGTTGAAGTTGTGACTGTTTTTTTGTTGGTACTATTTAATGAAACTGAAAGTTGAGAAATTGTGAGGCGTCTCTTTCTCAAACTAGACACTCTAATGTACTTTTCCTCTTGCTCAGTTGTGCACCTGGGCCTCCCATTCCTCTTTCTATTCTGGTTAGCGCCAGTTTGCCGTGTTCTGTGAAGGGACTAGTTCACAGCGTTGTATGAGATCTTCAGTTTCTTGGCAATTTCTCGCGTGGAATAGCCTTCATTTCTCGGAACAAGAATAGACTGACGAGTTTCAGAAGAAAATTTTAGCCTGTAATCGAACCCACAATTGCTGATGCTCCAGATACTCAACTAGTCTAAAGAAGGCCAGTTTTATTGCTTCTTTAATTAGCACAAAAGTTCTCAGCTGTGATAACATCATTGCAAAATGGTTTTCTAATGATCAATGATCAATTAGCCTTTTAAAATTATAAACTTGGATCAGCGAATACAATGTACCATTGGAACACAGAAGTGATGGTTGCTGATAATGGGCCTCTGTACGCCTATGTAGATATTCCATAAGAAAATCAGCCGTTTCCAGCTACAATAGTCATTTACAACATTAACCTTTTATAACTAGGTGGCGCTATTTACATTTTTGGATGAAAAACGTTCCCGTTTTAAACAAGATATTTTATCACGAAAAGATGCTTGACTATGCATATAATTGACAGCTTTGGAAAGAAAACACTCTGACATTTCCAAAACTGCAAAGATATTGTCTGTGAGTGCCACAGAACTGATGTTACAGAAAAAACCCAGATAAAAATCCAATCAGGAAGTGCCGCATTTTTTGAAACCGCCTCATGGCAATGACTCCTTATATGGCTGTGGAGGAGCTAGGAGTCAGCTTACGTTTTCCACGTTTTCCCCAAGGTGTCTGTAGCATTGTGACGTATTTGTAGGCATATCATTGGAAGATTGACCATAAGAGACTACATCTACCAGGTGGTCACTTGGTGTCCTCCGTTGCAATTATTGCGTAATCTCCAGCTGCAGTATTTTTCCGTTTGCCTCTGATGAGAAACCAACTGCCAGGAATGATTTTTCATTGAATAGAATTGTGAAAAACACCTTGAGGATTGATTCTAAACAACGTTTGGCATGTTTCTGTCGATATTATGGAGCTAATTTGGAAAAAAGTTCAGCGTTGTAGTGACTGCATTTTCATTTTTTTTTTCTTAGCCAAATGTGAGGAACAAAACAGAGCAATTTCTCCTACACAAATAATATTTTTGGAAAAAATGAACATTTGCTATCTAACTGAGAGTCTTGTCATTGAAAACATCCGAAGTTCTTCAAAGGTAAATTATTTTATATGAATGCTTTTCTTGTTTTTGTGAAAATGTTGCCTGCTGAATGCTAGGCTTAATGCTATGCTAGGCTATCAATACTCTTACACAAATACTTGTGTAGCTTTGGTTGAAAATCATATTTTGAACATCTGAGATGACAGTGTTGTTAACAAAAGGCTAAGCTTGTGTTTCAGTATATTTATTTCATTTCATTTGCGATTTTCATGAATAGGAAACGTTGCGTTATGGTAATGAGCTTGAGGCTATGATTACGCTCCCGGATACGGGTTTGGAGTCGCAAGAAGTTAACAATGTCTACACTGTATTTCTGATCAATTTTTATGTTATTTTAATGAACAAAAAATGTGCTTTTCTTTCAAAAATAAGGACATTTCTAAGTGACCCCAAACTTTTGAACGGTAGTGTATATCGGACAGCAGCCTCTAGGTGCAGGGTGGCGTAACCAAGTGGAAGCTGGATAGTGACGGCTATTTAACAGTCTGATTGCCTTGAAATAGGAGCTGTTTTTCAGTCTCTCTGTCCCAGCTTTGATGCACCTGTACTGACCTCGCCTTCTGGATGACAGCGGGGTGAACAGAACATGGCTCGGGTGGTTGATGTCCTTGAGGATCTTTTTGGACTTCCTGTAAACAGGGAGAACAGGAAAGGGCTGAGCATGCAACCTTGTGGGCCCCTGTGTTGATGATCAGCAACGTGGAGGTATTGTTTCCTACCTTCACTACCTGGGGGCGGCCTACAGGAAGTCCAGGACCCAGTTCCGCAGGGCGGGGTTAAGACCCAGTGCCTGAGCTTAATGATGAGCTTGGACGGTACTATGGTGTTGAATTCTGAGCTATAGTCAATGAACAGCATTTTTACATAGGTATTCCTCTTGTCCAGATGGGATAGGGCAGCGTGCAGTGCGATGGTGATTGCATCGTCTGTGGATCTATTGGCGCTTAAGCAAATTGAAGTGGGTCTAGGTTGTAAGGTAGATGTGATATGATCCTTAACTAGCCTCTCAAAGCACTTTATGATGACAGAAGATAGTCATTTAGTTCAGTTACCTTTACTTTCTTGGGTACAGGAACAATGGTGGACATCTTGAAACAAGTGGAAACTGCAAACTGGGATAGGGAGAGATTGAAAATGTCCGTAAACACTCCAGCCAGCTGGTCTGCACATGCTCTGGGGACGTGGCTAGGATTGCTGTCTCGCCTGGCAGCCTTGCAAGGGGTTAATATGCCAAAATATCTTACTCACATCTGCCACTGAGAAGGAGAGTCCACAGTCCTTGGTAGCGAATCGCTTCGGTGGCACAGTGTTATCCTCAAAGCAGGCGAAGAAGGTGTTTAGCTTGTCTGGAAGCAAGACTATGGTGTCCGCGATCACACCATGAGTTGTTAATTAGGAAACATACACCCCTGCCTTTCTTCTTCCCGGAGAGTTCTTTATTTCTGTCTGCACAATGTACTGAGAACCCTGCTGGTTGCATGGACAGGTTACATGTTACAGTCCCTTATGTCTCTCTGGAAGGAGATCATCGCCCTGAGCTGTTATACTTTGTTATCCAGAGACTGAACGTTAGCGAGTAATATACTCGGAAGCGGTGGATGGTGTGCACGCCTCGTGAGACGGACTAGAAGTCCACTCTGAATACCTCTCCTCCACCGGCGGTTTTTGGAGCAGCCTCTGGAATAAGGTAAATTGCCCTGGGGGTATGAACTCAGGTTCCAACTTGTGAAAGTCGTATTCCTGGTCGTAATTCTGGTGAGCTACCGCCGCTCTGATATTCAAAAGTTATTTCCGGGCTGTATGTAATAGCACAAAATAAATGCTGCAAAGTTGTATAGGGGCTAGAAGTCGAGCTGCCATATCTGTCGGTGCCATCTTTAAGACTCAGACCCTCCCTGTAACCTAAAAATGTATATTCCCAAAACAGCCAACGTTTTCACTTATGCCTTCGTTCCCAGAACCAATGGGAAGCCAAAATCGTACGTTCCCACAACTTCTAAGAAACAAAATGTTCTAGCTGGGTACTAAGCTTTACCCTCATGTCCATAAGCAGGCTCTTGCAATGGTTTCATGAAGACATTATGTCAGGATACCTTGTGGAGAGGTGCTCCCTCTCAAACAATCCTGGGTCTTTATTTGATGTGCACTCAGAACCATCATAGTAGGGGGCGAGATGGCCCCTGCTCCAGGCAGCCGCTGGCTTTCATGCTGTTGACACTACTCAGCATTATGAACATATCTCCAGTGTTTTAAAACATTGTTTTTTAAGATGACCTTTTTGGATTATGCCCATATTTGTATTTGTATTGATTATGGATCCCCGTTTGCTGCTGTACAATACATTCACAGATTTCACAACACACTGTGTGCCCTCAGGTCCCAACTCCACCACTGCCACATATCTACAGTACTAAACCATGTGTATGTATAGTGTGTGTGTGTGTGTGTCTATGTCTGTGTGTGTGTGTGCCAATGTCTGCCATCCCGTTAACGGGATAATTGTCATCAACAACCGCTTAATTGCATAGCGTCACATTCAAATAATATTACTAAATATATTTATATTCATTAAATCACAAGTGCAATATAGCAAAACACAGCCTATTGTTAATCCACCTGTCGTGTCAGATTTTGAAAATATGCTTTACAGTGAAAGCAATCCAAGCGTTTGTGTAAGTTTATCGATCGCTCGACAAAACATTATGTACACCTAGCATCAAGTAGCTTGGTCACGAAAAGCAATCAAATTAATTGTTTACCTTTGATGATCTTCGGATGTTTTCACTCACGAGACTCCCAGTTACACAATAAATGTTCCTTTTGTTCCATAAAGATGATTTTTATATCCAAAATACCTCTGTTTGTTTGGTGCGTTATGTTCAGAAATCCACAGGAAAGAGCGGTCACAACAACGCAGACAAATTCCAAATAGTATCCGTAATGTCCACAGAAACTTAACAAACGTTTTTTATAATCAATCCTCAGGCTGTTTTTAAAATATATAATTGATAATATATCAACCGCAACTGTCTTTTTCATTCTGTCATTTCAAATTCACGCTCTGCAATTACACTGGATGTTGTCGAGGTGGGTCGCTAGCGGAACGCCTGCGCCAGATATGTTAAATTAATTTTTATTTGGATTTCATGTAATGGACATACACAAAATAGTTCAAATTGGTGAAGTGAAATGAAAATAATACTTGTTTCAAGAAATTAAAATATTTTCTTAATGTAAAAGTGGTGCGTGCATATGTATTTGCTATGAAGCCCCTAAATAATATCTGGTGCAACCAATTACCTTCAGAAGTCACATAATTAGTTAAATAAAGTCCACCTGTGTGCAATCTAAGTGTCAAATGATCTGTCACATGATCTCAATATGTATACACCTCTTCTGAAAGGCCCCAGAATCTGCAACACCACTAAGCAAGGGGCACCACCAAGCAAGCGGCACCATGAAGACCAAGGAGCTCTCCAAACAGGTCAGGGACAAAGTTTTGGAGAAGTACAGATCAGGGTTGGGTTATAAAAAAATATCTGAAACTTTGAACATCCCACGGAGCACCATTTAATCCATTATTATTGAAAGAATATGGCACCACAACACACCTGCTAAGAGAGGGCCGCCCACCAAAACTCACAGACCAGGAAAGGAGGGCATTAATTAACCAGAGAGGCAACAAAGAGATCAAAGCTAACCCTGTAGGAGCTGCAAAGCTCCACAGTGGAGATTGGAGTATCTGTCCATAGGACCGCAATAAGCCATACACTCCACAGAGCTTCTTTACAGAAGACTGACCAGAAAAAAACCATTGCTTAAAGAAAAAAATCAGCAAAAATGTTTGGTGTTTGCCAAAAGGCATGCGGGAGACTCCCCAAACATATAGAAGAAGGTACTCTGGTCAGATGAGACTAAAATTAAGCTATTTGTCCATCAAGGAAAACACTATGTCTGGCCCAAACCCAACACCTTTCATCACCCCGAGAACACCATCCCCAAAGTGAAGCACAGTGGTTGCAGAATCATGTTGTGGAGAAGTTTTTCATTGGCAGGGAGTGGGAAACTGGTCAGAATTGAAGGAATGATGGATGGCGCTAAATACAGAGAAATTCTTGAGGGAAATCTGTTTCAGTCTTCCAGAGATTTGAGACTGGGACGGCGGTTCACCTTCCAGCAGGACAATTGCCCTAAGCATACTGCTAAAGCAACACTTGAGTGGTTTAAGGGGAAACGTTTAAATATTTAAAAGATCGAACAAACAACAGGTGGGAAAGGCTGCCTAAATATGATCCCCAATCAGAGACAACGATAGACAGCTGCCTCTGATTGGGAACCATACCAGGACAACAAAGAAATAGAAAACATAGATTGCCCACCCTAGTCACACCCTGACCTAACCAAATAGAGAATTAAAAGGATCTCTAAGGTCAGGGCGTGACAACAAAGTATTGACTATGGGGGGATGAATAGTTATGCACGCTCAAATTTTCTGTTTTTTGTCTTATTTCTTGTTTGTTTCACCCCAAAAAATATTTAGCATTTTCAAAGTGGTAGGCATGTTGTCAAATGAAGTCAAGTCAAATGATACTAACCCCACAATTTAAAAAAAAATCCAGCTTGTAAGGCAACAAAATAGGTAAAAAGCCAAGGGGGTGAATACCTACGCAAGCCACTGTAGTCCTCTCTGAATCTCTGCAACTAAAGTGGGGGGGGGGAAATACTTATTATGTCTGTCGACGTTACAGACATAACTGCAGGACTACATATCAGCATGTTATCCTGTGTAAATATTAGCATATCAGCATGTATTTACTTTCTGTAATGCTAATTTCTCACTAATCACATTAGGCTACAGCCCTATGACAGATGGAAGCAAAATCACAATTTTTGGCTGTGGTGCCTGGCCTTAATTGACTACAGCTCAGTGTTCAACACCATAGTGCCCTCAAAACTCATCACTAAGCTAAGGACCCTGGGACTGAACACCTCCCTCTGCAACTGGATCCTGGACTTCCTGACGGGCTGCCCCCAGGTGTTAAGGGTAGGCAACAACACATCTGCCACGCTGATCCTCAACATGGGGTGCCCTCAGGGGTGCGTGCTTAGTCCCCTCCTGTACTCCCTGTTCACTCAAGACTGCATGGCCAAGCACGACTCCAACACCATCATTAAGTTTACCTTCAACACAACGGTGGTAGGCATGATCACTGACAATGATGACACAGCCTTTAGGGAGAAGGTCAGAGACCTAGAAATGTGGGGCCAGGACAACAACCTCTCCCTCAACGTGATCAAGACAAAGGAGATGAAGAAAGTTGTGACAGTGCCTATTCCCCCTCAGGAGACTGAAAAGATTTGGCATGAGTCCTCGGATCCTCAAAAGGTTCAACAGTTGCACCATCGAGAGCATCACCGCCTGGTATGGCAATTGCTTGGCCTCCGACCGCAATGTGCTACAGAGAGTAGTGCGTACGGCCCAGTACATCACTCGGGTCAAGCTTCCTGCCATCCAAGACCTCTATACCAGGTGGTGTTAGAGGAAGGCCCTAAAAATTGCCAAACACTCCAGTAGCCACCTTTTGCTACAGCATGGCTGTACGGGTATTCTTCAACATAAATGCGTAAAATTACGTCACAATGCTGTAGACACCTTGGGGAATACGGAGAAAAAGTAATCTGGTTGATAGCCCATTCACTGCTCAATAGGGACGCATTGGAACGCAGTGCTTTCAAAACATGAGGCACTTCCAGGTTTGGATTTTTCTCAGGCTTTCGCATGCAATATCAGTTCTGTTATACTCACAGACAATATTTTTACAGTTTTGGAAACTTTAGAGTGTTTTCTATCATAAGCTGTCAATTATATGCATATTCTAGCATCTTGTCCTGACAAAATATCCCGTTTACTACGGGAATGTTATTTTTCCAAAAATGAAAATACTGCCCCCTAGTCACATTAACTAATAGCTAGCTGGTGGGCTGACTTGGCATAGTATTTCCTAATGACTGCATTTAACATTCATATGAATGTATTTTGTTTCAATGTTTATTCTCGACGGGTCTCCTGATTAATGTGAGGCATAGGAGCACGAACCATGTAAGACCCCAGGGCTTGAGTATAGGATATTACTAGCCTGCTCCCAACTGTTCTTGTAGTCCATGTGGGATTTGAATGATATTAGGAATTTTAGCACGGAACGGATGAAACAGGATTTTGAAGAATTGACTGGGCCTGCTTGATACCAAAAAAACGACCTACCATTTCTGGACCTGTGCTCTCGAAGGTAGCGAATGTTTTAGCAGGCTACTAGCACTTCACAACTGGCTATTTGACTACTGCAGCTCCTTGGGTGTAACTTTTACAGACAACTTGGAAACCGTTTGGAATTAGAGGATGCTCTATAAGGAGGATGGAATCCACCTAGGGCTGTTGCAGTGACCGTATTAACACCACACCGGCGGTCACGCGTCATGAAGGCAGTCAAATGCCACGTGACCACATAGTCATGGTAATTCGGCTTCTCCAAGCTCTGATGCTGCTGATGGTCATTAGTAGCCTACCAAACTTGCTAACTGCCTCGTACTCAGCACTCTATTGTCCCTCTAATCACTCTGATGTCAATGCAAATGTCTTTCGAAAAAATTGAATCGAACACTTCATGAGAGCCCTTGAGCTCATGTTCGCAACCTTTCAATAGGCTATGCAATTGAGTGAGAAAACAGAGGGATGGCCTCTACTAAAAAGAGGAGTATCAGCTATCTGTAGGCTAGGCCTAATAAATTTATTTCTTAGCTTTCCTAATATTAAGCACATTGCTTATATTTATAAGAGGAGTATAGCCTACCTGGCTGGCATGAAAATAAACCATGGGGAAAAGTATCCTCCATTCGCTATTTAAGTGCATAAATTACATGTATTTTTTCCCCACTGCCCCTGTTTCGATACAAGCGCATGATAATGGTCCATTCTACATCAAAACAAATTTCATACATGTATTATTTATTATAGGTAAAGACAACATTAGATCAACAATAGTCTGATGGGTGACAATATTAGCCTATAACTTGTGAGTTATATATGTTCACTTGTGAATGATGCTCAGCATAAGAAGCAATGTGTCACGCCTGCTCCCGCTCTCCCTCTCCGGCACTAGAGGGAGCCAGGCTGCCATTCATTACACACACCCATCACCATCATTACGCTCATCAGCACTCATTGGACTCACCTGGACTCCTTCACTTTGTTGATTGCCCCATTTATATCTGTATGTTCCTCCGTTGGTTCCCAGTGTCAGCATTATTGTCATCATCTCGTTTTGTTCCCCCCGTCCAGACGCTGTTCTTGTTTTGTTTGATGTCCATGTTCCATTAAATGTTCAATCCCTGTACTTGTTTCTCGTCTCCAGCATCTGTGATCAGCCGGGAGTAGACTACTTTGTGAACAGCCCTAATTGTAGCGCTAATCAATACCACTGAAACGGTGATTCAGTGAAAATAAACATCTCATTGACTTATCAAGACCAGTCCCCATGCTTGTCTCAGAGCAACATGAAACGGTACTGAAATAGTTGACCACACTCGGGTGGCTATTGCTTCAAATCCTATTATGACAATTGGATATTTTGGGTGTTCCAGTAAGCAACAATTTGTTGCCTTCATTAGCCTACTGTATTCTTAAAAGAACTCCAGCACAGAGAAGAGAAAGGAGCCTTAAATAATTAAAAAATAAAGCGATTGAATTCACAAATGCATTGGACTGTTTTTAATATTGGCCATCAACCAAAAACACAACATCTACCGTGGTAGAAATATGTTATTGAATTCGATCTTTATTTTTTACTATTTCCAAATGTATATGTTTAATAGTCTACTCTGAAGTCTGACAAGTAAACATAGCCTACAGTACATGGTAAAGTGCCTAAACTTTTGTGACCACTACAGCCCTGTAATAGCTACTGTAAATTGAACAGTGCAGTTAGATTAACAAGAATTCAAGCTTCCTGCCGATATCAGATATGTCTATGTCCTGGGAAATGTTCTTGTTACTTACAACCTCATGCTAATCACTTTAGCCTACGTTAGCTCAACCTAATTGAGATGGTTTGGGATGAGTTGGACCGCAGAGTGAAGGAAAAGCAGCCAACAAGTGCTCAGCATATGTGGGAACTCCTTCAAGACGGTTGGAAAAGCATTCCAGGTGAAGCTGGTTGAGAGAATGCCAAGAGTGTGCAAAGCTGTCATCAAGGCAAAGGGTGGCTGTTTGAAGAATCTCAAATCTTAAATATATTTTGATTTGTTTAACACTTTTTTAACTGTGTTTTTTCATAGTTTTGATGCCTTCACTATTATTTTGCAATGTAAAAAATTGTAAAAATAAAGAGAAACCTTTAAATGAATAGGTGGGTCTAAACTTTGACTGGTACTGTATACTGTATACAGATCATGGTTTAATTTGGAAAATATTTTTACATTTTCAGTTTCATTTGTGAAAAATTTAACATATTTACAGATCATTGTTGTAATAACCAAATATTTAAATGTATTCACAGTTCATAGTTTGATTTGTGAGTTATGTTGATTATATGCACAGATTGTGGTAAATGTAAATGTTTTGTTCCGTCCTTTTAATAACACATGTGTAACAAATCATACTGTCAGGCCACTTAAAAGTAAGTGTACTCTCCTACATACTCACACATTAAGTAGTTATGTGATAGTTAATCAATAATATTAAAATAAACAATGTTTTACTAAATATGTATAAAACCTGTTTTTGACATTTCTTTTATGTTGTAAATGTCTGTGGCATGTTGCAATTGGTGATAAGTGCATTCAATTATTGACATGGGAAAATGCAAGAATTTTATTCGGGACCATGTTGCTAACAGAAAGCATAGTAACATGGTTGAATGAATCATAATGAGTAGAAATCAGTCTATTCTTGTCATAGTTATGAATATACACTGAATTTACAAAGCATTAGGAACACCTGCTCTTTCCATGACCTAGACTGACCAGGTGAAAACTATAATCGCTTATGGATGTCTCTGTCTAAATCTACTTCAGTCAGTGTAGATGAAGGGGAGGAGACAAATAATGATTTTTAAGCCTCGAGACAGTTGAAACATAGAGTGTGTATGTGTGCCATTAAGAGGGTGAATGGGCAAGACAAAATATTTAAGTGCCTTTAAAAGGGATAAGGAGGTAGTTAGCAGGCGCACCATTTTGAGTATGTCAAGAACTTCAACGCTGCTAGGTTTTTCACACTCAACAGTTTCCCATGTGTATCAAGAATGTTCCACCACCCAAAGGACATCAAGCCAACTTGACACAACTGTGGAAGCATTGGAGTCAACATGGGCCAGCATCCCTGTGGAATGCTTTCGAGACCTTGTAGAGTCCATGCCCCGACAAATTGAGGCTGTTAAAGGACAAAAGGGGATGCATCTCAATAATAGGAAGTTGTTCCTAATGTTTTGAGTAATACAAAAGAGAAATTGAATGAAATGTTAAAATAAAGCATATTTCAGTGTTTCTTTGCATTTCGGTTGCAACCAGTTACGTCAATCAAACAGGTCAAAACATAGTAGGCCGGCGCAGAGTGGGTGATCTCTTTCTCTGCCTGTACTGTTGTTGAACTCTCTATACTTCCTTCATGAGAGAGCTCAGAGCACCGGGTCCACACCAGAGCTGAATGCACTCTGCCCCCGTTGAAGCTCCGTTCACGTTCTGCATTCCCAATTACTTACACAGCCCCAGCCTTGCCCAGGCACAACAGCCCCTCGGAATGCAAGATCACCTCTTAATTAATTCTGTTTTTTTTTTCAGTGATCTCCCCTGGCTGTCTCTGACTGCAGCACCATTCCCACCTGTCAACTTTTCAAAGTCTGCAATCTTAAATAAACAAACAAAATCTCACCTAATATTTATGATCCGTGTAAGCTTTTTGTTTTCCTTGCGGAATATGTTGGTTGGTGTTGTGTCCAGTGCGTAGCACCAGCATGTTGTACACTATTCAGTTTGTAAAGCTTCACTAAAGAATGTGATTTTGACCACATTATAGCTCAATGATCAACTATCAGCAATTTTATTAAACATTGTGCAATAAATCAACTGTGATTGTCGAAAGGAAAGACAGGATGGTAACAGTTTATGGTAACAAGCTTGTGCTCTGGGTGTCGTTAGAGCTAATAAAAATTATATTTATTTATTTATTATTTAACTTTTTAGGCAACCAGACTAAATTCACATCACAATTTGTTTATAGATCTGTCATTCTTCATTGAAAGCAAGTCTAAGACGCTGTATATACACTGCTCAAAAAAATAAAGGGAAGGTCTGATCTGATCTCTGATCTAGATCTGAATGAATGAAATATTCTTATTAAATACTTTTTTCTTTACATAGTTGAATGTCCTGACAACAAAATCACACAAAAATGATCAATGCAAATGAAATGTATCAACCCATTGAGGTCTGGATTTGGAGTCACACTCAAAATTAAAGTGGAAAACCACACTACAGGCTGATCCAACTTTGATGTAATGTCCTTAAAACAAGTCAAAATGAGGCTCAGTAGTGTGTGTGGCCTCCACGTGCCTGTATGACCTCCCTACAACGCCTGGGCATGTTCCTGATGAGGTGGCGGATGGTCTCCTGAGGGATCTCCTCCCAGACCTGGACTAAAGCATCCGCCAACTCCTGGACAGTCTGTGGTGCAACGTGGCGTTGGTGGATGGAGCGAGACATGATGTCCCAGATGTGCTCAATTGGATTCAGTTCTGGGGAACGGGCGGGCCAGTCCATAGCATCAATGCCTTCCTCTTGCAGGAACCGGTGACACACTCCAGCCACATTGTCTTGTATTAGGAGGAACCCAGGGCCTACCGCACCAGCATATGGTCTCACAAGGGGTCTGAGGATCTCATCTTGGTACCTAATGGCATTCAGGCTACCTATGGCGAGCACATGGCCCCCCAAAGAAATGCCACCCCACACCATGACTGACCCACCGCCAAACCGGTCATGCTGGAGGATGTTGCTGGCAGCAGAACGTTCTCTACGGCGTCTCCAGACTCTGTCAAGTCTGTCACATGTGCTCAGTGTGAACCTGCTTTCATCTGTGAAGAGCACAGGGTGCCAGTGGCAAATTTGCCAATCTTGGTGTTCTCTGGCAAATGCCAAACGTCCTGCACGGTGTTGGGCTGTAAGCACAACCCCCACCTGTGGACGACGGGCCCTCATACCACCCTCATGGAGTCTGTTTCTGACTGTTTGAGCAGACACATGCACATTTGTGGCCTGCTGGAGGTCATTTTGCAGGGCTCTGGCAGTGCTCCTCCTGCTCCTCCTTGCACAAAGGCGGAGGTAGCGGTCCTGCTGCTGGGTTGTTGCCCTCCTATGGCCTCCTCCACGTCTCCTGGTTTACTGGCCTGTCTCCTGGTAGCGCCTCCATGCTCTGGACACTACGCTGACAGACACAGCAAACCTTCTTGCCTTCGTGCCATCCTGGATGAGCTGCACTACCAGAGCCACTTGTGTGGGTTGTAGACTCCGTCTCATGCTACCACCAGAGTGAAAGCACCGCCAGCATTCAAATGTGACCAAAACATCAGCCAGGAAGCATAGGAACTGAGAAGTGGTCTGTGGTCACCACCTGCAGAACCACTCCTTTATTGGGGGTGTCTTGCTAATTGCCTATAATTTCCAACTGTTGTCTATTTCATTTGCACAACAGCATGTGACATTTATTGTCAATCAGTGTTGCTTCCTAAGTGGATTTCACAGAAGTGTGATTGACTTGGAGTTACATTCTGTTGTTTAAGTGTTCCCTTTATTTTTTTGAGCAGTGTGTATGTTCTATGTGCTATTATAATATTTCTATGCTTCTGATCTTAGGTTTTGTTTGAGTCTTTTTACATTTGGTTTAGTACACCAGCTTCAAGCAGTTGAAATTTCAATATTTTTGGTTATGGAATTTTTTTTTTACAGCGGTTTAGATGGTACAATGATTATCTACTATCTATACTTGCTTGTTTTGTCAAGTGACCTATTCAAATTTTTGTAACCAGGAAATGGTGCAGCAATTTCTGCATAGTGCATCTTTAAGTAAATAAAAGTAGGCAAAATTGTAAGCAAATCAGGTTAGCTCCTTTAAAACTTCTTGTGACTCCCAAACTCGCATGGGGGAGCGTAATCATCGCCTGAAACTAATTAGCATAACGCAACGGTCATAAATATCCCTAGAAAATATTCCTATTCATGAAAATCACAAATGATATATATTGAGACACAGCTTAGCCTTTTGTTAATCACCCTGTCATCTCAGATTTTCAAAATATGCTTTACAGCCAAAGCTAGACAAGCATTTGTGTAAGTTTATCGATAGCCTAGCATAGCATTATGCCTTGCTAGCAGCAGGCAACCTTGTCACGAAAATCAGAAATGCAATCAAATTAAATAGTTTACCTTTGATGAACTTCGGATGTTTTCACTCACGAGACTCCCAGGTAGATAGCCAAAGTCCATTTTTTCCCAAAATATTGTTTTTGTAGGTGAAATAGCTCCGTTTGTTCTTCACGTTTGGCTGAGAAATCGCCCGGAAATTGCAGTCACGAAAACTGCGAAAAATATTCCAAATTAGCTCCATAATATCGACAGAAACATGGCAAACGTTGTTTATAATCAATCCTCAAGGTGTTTTTCTAATAGCTATTCGATAATATATCCGTCGGGACAATTCGTTTTTCAG
Organism: Oncorhynchus tshawytscha; assembly: GCF_018296145.1. Taxonomy (NCBI): domain Eukaryota; kingdom Metazoa; phylum Chordata; class Actinopteri; order Salmoniformes; family Salmonidae; genus Oncorhynchus; species Oncorhynchus tshawytscha. The sequence continues at coordinate 51,596,259 of NC_056435.1, forward strand.
TAGGACCGATTGGCGTAATGGCTACCTCTGTATTTTACCCGAGAATCTCTCTCGGAGCCACCATGTGACCACTTACGCAATGTGGCCGCCAAAGGCTATTCTTCAACAGAAATGCGTAAAACTACATCACAATGCTGTAGGGAATACGCCCTTGGGGAATACGTAGAAAGTGTAAGCTAGTTGATGGCACATTCACAGCTCAATAGGGACTCATTGGAACGCATCACTTTCCAAACCTGGGGCACTTCCGGATTGAATTTTTCTCAGGCTTTCGCCTGCAACATCAGTTCTGTTATACTCACAGACAATATCTTTACAGTTTTGGAAACGTTAGAATGTTTTCTATCCAAAGCTGTCAATTATATGCATATTCTAGCATCTTTTCCTGACTAAATATCCCGTTTGAAACGGGAACGTTTTTTTTTTCAAAAATTAAAATACAGCCCCCTATAGTCGCAGACCGACTTTACGTTTTTTTAATACCTAATTCATACAGTCCCATTGTTACTACATTCTTTCCGGGATTTGCTTTGTATATCTCCCGTGCACATACCGGCAAGTTTAGGAGTTGGAGTAGACATGGGCCGATGTGGATTGATGTATATTTTAATAAATCCATTGAATATACACCATTAATTTGATTTAGGCAGGTCCTAAGAAACATTATAAGACTAATAAAATGTATTTTCAAAAAAGAGAATGGCATATTTTGAGTTTAATTATGTTACTGGTCTGTGCAGCCTATGGGCTACATGGCTGCGCCATGCACATAAAATGAATAGGGGCGGCAGGGTAGCCTAGTGGTTAGAGTGTTGGACTAGTAACCGGAAGGTTGCAAGTTCAAACCCCCGAGCTGACAAGGTACAAATCTGTTGTTCTGCCCCTGAACAGGCAGTTAACCCACTGTTCCTAGGCCATCATTGAAAATAAGAATTTGTTCTTAACTGACTTGCCTAGTTAAATAAAGGTAAAAAATAGTTAATTTGTTAATTAAACAGACAAGACACACTTAGGCTATGTTGAGCACAGTCAACAAACATAGTGAAATATAACATAATGCAATACAAATCCTATTTTTCACACACAACATTCGTCACAGCAACGTGTGGAACCGCTGTCATATAAAAAAAGTTATATTTTGAAACAGATCCCAAGCTCTTTTGATCCACGTTTCATCTCTTTCCTAACCTCACTCCGCTTTGTTAGGGAGCAGGCATAGGTTCTTACATTGAGAGTGTCTTCATCAATAATAGCAATTTATATTTTCAAAAGCATGCTTGTCTTGTGTTCAAATGTTACAAGCTCCGCAGGCTTTTGGAGTTGCCTATATGCGATCAAGCAAAATAATAGGCCTACACTTGATTTAGGCTACATTATTTAATGCTAAATTATTCTGATCAATGATATACAGTATGAGCAAATCTAATAGATAAGCTATACCTCCTGACAGCAATATGTAAGTCATTGAGAGAGGACATCAGTTCTGTATGTGAATTCATAATACTAATGACGGAGAGATAAGATTATGTCTCCCGACCCCTCCTGTCTCAGCCTCCAGTATTTATGCTGCAATAGTTTATGTGTCGGGGGGTTAGGGTCAGACTGTTATATCTGGAGTATTTATTCTGTCTTATCCAGTGTCCAGTGTGAATTTAAATATACTCCCTCTAAATCTCTCTTTTTCTCTCTCTCTCTTCTCTCAGAGGACCTGAGCCCTAGGACCATGCATCAGGACTACCTGGCATGATGACTCCCTGCTATCCACAGTCCACCTGGTCATGCCGCTGCTCTAGTTTCAACTGTTCTGCCTGCGGCTAGGGAACCCTGACCTGTTCACTGGACGTACAACCTTGTCCCGGGCCTGCTGTCTCTCTCTACCGCACCTGCCGTCTCTAACTCTGAATGATCGGCTATGAAAAACCCAACTGACATTTACTCCTGAGGTGCTGACCTGTTGCACCCTCTACAACCACTGTGATTATTATTATCTGACCCTGCTAGTCATCTTTGAACGTTTGAACATCTTGGCCATGTTCTGTTATCATCTCCACCCAGCACAGCCAGAAGAGGACTGGCCACCCTTCAGAGCCTGGTTTCTTTCTAGGTTCTGGTCTTTTCTAGGGAGTTTTTCCTAGCCACTGTGCTCCTACATCTGCATTGCTTGCAGTTTGGGGTTTTAGGCTGGGTTTCTGTACAGCACTTTGTGACATCAGCTGATAAAAGGGTTTTATAAGGGACAATCAAGGTGGCACAACATGGTTGTGGGCAGAATTGCAAAATCTCCATGAGACCTGGATCGAGTATGAGGACAAAGTGAGGGAAATGGTCTCGGTGAACCTGAAGATAGACCACAGGAAGATTGAGGTTGAGTATCCCCTCAGGACTGGAAAACTCACTGTCAGCACAGTTGAAAGGCCCAGGCCGATTGTGGTCAAGTTCTTGAGGTAGCTGTTCTGGGAAAAGGTAGCTGTTCTGGAAAGAGCCTAGAACTTGAGAGGAACTTTTATCTTCCTCAATGAGGACTGTCTTGAAGCTGTGTGCCAGAAGACAAAAGAACTTATCCCAGCCATGAAAGCTGCCAATGGGGACATTGTTTACATCCGCTATGACTGGCTCATAGTCCACCCTCCTTCCCAAAATCCTGGAAGGGATGAGAGGGCTAAGCCTTTGGGTTCATAGCTTCAACCCCACAGCACAGACACACTTACACACACCAACAGATTAATGGACTGCTGAATGTATATGTTTTTCTCTTGCTTTGTTTGCTCTTTGCATAATATGTCTATCTTTGATAAGCTACACAGGAAAGGGTTGAAAATAGCCCATATTAATATATGGTGCCTTAGAAATAAGGTTAATGAAATCAGTAACTAGCTAACATCAGATAACATTCATATTCAAAAACATCCTATGGCATTCTGCATTAGCATCGAACAGCCCCCGTGATATGCAACGTTCAGGGAAGTCAGAAACCAATATACACAGGCAGATAGAAAAAGCCACGGCTAGCTTTTTCAAGCAGAAATTTGCTTCCTGCAACACAAACTCAAAAAAGTTCTGTAAAGTCCATGGAGAATAAGAACACATCCTCCCAGCTGCCCACTGCACTGAGGATAAGAAACTCTGTCACCACCGATAAATCCACTATAATTGAGAATTTCAAGAAGCATTTTTCTACGGCTGGCCATGTTTTCCACCTGGCTACCCTTACCCCAGTCAACTGCACTGTACCCCCCCACAGCAACTCGCCCAAGCCTTCCCCATTTCTCCTTCTCCTCAATCCAGTCGGCCAATGTTCTGAAAGAGCTGCAGAATCTGGACGCTACAAATCAGCCAGGCTAGACAATCTGGACCCTTTCTTTCTAAAATTATCTGCCGAAATTGTTGTAACCCCTATTAGTAGCCTGTTCAACCTCTCTTTCGTGTCGTCTGAGATTCCCAAAGATTGGAAAGCAGCTGCGGTCATCCCCTCTTCAAAGGGGGACACACTCTTGACCCAAACTGCTACACACCTTTATCTTTCCTACCCTGCTTTTCTAAGGTCTTCGAAAGCCAAGTCAACAAACAGATTACCGACCATTTCGAATCCCACCACACCTTCTCCGCTATGCAATCTGGTTTCAGAGCTGGTCATAGGTGCACCTCAGCCACGCTCAAGGTCCTAAATGATATCTTAACCGCCATCGATAAGAAACAATACTGTGCAGCCGTATTAATTGACCTGGCCAAGGCTTTTGACTCTGTCAATCACCACATCCTCAACTGCAGACTCGATAGCCTTGGTTTCTCAAATGATTGCCTCGCCTGGTTCACAAACTACTTTTCCGATAGAGTTCAGTGTGTCAAATCTGAGGGCCTGTTGTCCGGGCCTCTGGCAGTCTCTATGGGGGTGCCACAGGGTTCAATTCTTGGGCCGACTCTCTTCTCTGTATTCATCAGTGATGTCGCTCTTGCTGCTGGTGAGTCTCTGATCCACCTCTACGCAGACGACACCATTTTGTATACTTCTGGCCCTTCTTTGGACACTGTTAAATAGCAAATGTTCCTTTTTTCCAGAAAACCGCTGCGTTCCTGAGTGGATTTTTCTCATTATTTTGCCTGCAATATCAGTTCTGTTATACTCACAGACAATATCTTTAGAGTGTTTTCTATCCTAAGTTGTCAATTATATGCATTTTCTGGTCTTGAAAAATAGGGAACGTTATTTTTCCAAAAATAAAAAAATGACCCCTAGATTCAACAGGTTAACAACCCTCCAGACTAGCTTCAATGCCATACAACTCTCCTTCCTTGGCCTCCATCTGCTCTTAAATACAAGTAAAACTAAATGCATGCTCTTCAACCAAACGCTGCCTGCACCTGTCTGCCCATCCAGCATCACTACTCTGGACGGTTCTGACTTAGAAAATGTGGACAACTACAAATACCTAGGTGTCTGGTTAGACTGTAAACTCTCCTTCCAGACTCACATCAAACATCTCCAATCCAAAGTTAAATCTAGAATTGGCTTCCCATTTCGCAACAAAGCATCCTTCACTTATGCTGCCAAACATACCCTCGTAAAACTGACCATCCTACCGATCCTCGACTTCGGCGAGGTAATTTACAAAATAGCCTCCATTACCCTACTCAATAAATTGGATGCAATCTATCACAGTGCCATCCGTTTTGTCACCAAAGCCCCATGTACTATACGCTCTCGTTGGCTAGCCCTCGCTTCATATTCATCGCCAAACCCACTGGCTCCAGGTCATCTACAAGACACTGCTAGGTAAAGTCCCCCCTTATCTCAGCTCACTGTTCACCATAGCAGCACCCACCTGTAGGACGCGCTCCAGCAGGTATATCTCTCTGGTCACCCCCAAAACCAATTATTTCTTTGGCCGGCTCTCCTTCCAGTTCTCTGCTGCCAATTACTGGAACGAACTACAAAAATCTCTGAAACTGGAAACACTTATCTCCCTCACTAGCTTTAAGCACCAGCTGTCAGAGCAGCTCACAGATTACTACACCTGTACATAGCCCATCTATAATTTAGCCCAAACAACTACCTCTTCCCCTGCTGTATTTATTTTGCTCCTTTGCACCCCATTATTTTTATTTCTACTTTGCACATTCTTCCTCTGCAAATCTACCATTCCAGTGTTTTACTTGCTATATTGTATTTACTTCGCCACCATGGCCTTTTTTTACTTTACCTCCCTCATCTCACCTCATTTGCTCACATTGTATATAGACTTATTTTTCTACTGTATTATTGACTGTATGTTTGTTTTACTCCATGTGTAACTCTGTGTTGTTGTATGTGTCGAACTGCTTTGCTTTATCTTGGCCAGGTCGCAATTGTACATGAGAACTTGTTCTCAACTTGCCTACCTGGTTAAATAAAGGTGAAATAAATAAATAATATATATATTAGCCATTTCTGAGACTCACTTAGATAATTCATTTGATGATACAGGAGTAGCAATACAAGGATGTAACATTCATAGATGAGACAGGAATGCTTATGGGATGGGGTTGCTATATACACTACCGTTCAAACGTTTGGGGTCACTTGGAAATGTCCTTGTTTTTAAAAGAAAAGCACTGTTGACGTTGAGACTGAGGGTACTATTTAATTAATGAAGCTGCCAGTTGAGGACTTGTGAGGCGTCTGTTTCTCAATCTAGACACTCTAATGTACTTGTCCTCTTGCTCAGTTGTGCACCGGGGCCTCCCACTCCTCTTTCTATTCTGGTTAGAGCCAGTTTGCGCTGTTCTGTGACGGGAGTAGTACACAGCGTAGTATGAGATCTTTAGTTTCTTGGCAATCTCTCGCATGGAATAGCCTTAATGTCTCAGAACAAGAATAGACTCACGAGTTTCAGAAGAAAGTTATTTGTTTCTGGCTATTTTGAGCCTGTAATCTAACCCACAAATGCTGATTCTCCAGATAATCAACTTGTCTTAAGAAGGCCAGTTTTATTGCTTCTTTAATCAGGACAACAGTTTTCAGCTGTGCTAACATAATTGCAAAATTGTTTCCTAATGATCAATTAGCCTTTTAAAATGATAAACTTGGATTAGCTAAAACAACGTGCCATTGGAACACAGGAGTGATGGTTGCTGATAATGGGCCTCTGTACGCCTATGTAGATATTCCATAAAAACATCAGCAGTTTCCAGCTACATCAGTCATTTACAACATTAACAATTTCTACACTGTATTTCTGATCAATTTGATGTTATTTTAATGGACAAAAAATGTGCTTTTCTTTCAAAAACAAGGACATTTCTAAGTGACCCAAAACCTTTGAACGGTAGTGTCTATTCAGAGCCTATTCCTGTAATGCTTAGCGAAGATCTTATGGCAAGTGTTATTGAAGTGTTGTGGTTGCAGGTTCACCTGGCACATCTAAAGCCATTTCTTTTGGGGTGTTGCTATAGACCACCATGTGCTAACAGTCAGTATCTAAATAATATGTGTGAAATGTTTGATAGTGTGTGTGATTTAAACAGAGAGGTCTACTTTCTTGGGGACCTGAATATTGACTGATTTTCATCAAGTTGCCTGCTCAAGAGGAAGCTTCTCACCAGTCACCAGTTTCTGTATTCAGGTTATTCATCAACCTACCAGGGTGTTTATAGGGTTTTTATATGCATATAATTGGTAGTACTGGATAGAAAACACTCTGAAGTTTCTAAACCGTTAAATTAATGTCTGTGAGTATAACAGAACTGATATGGCAGGTGAAAACCCAAGGAGAATCCATCCAGAATATTTTTGAGGTCACCACCCATTGAAATGCTTGTCTATGGGAAATTCAAAGGAAATCCTACCAGATTGCAGTTCCTATGGCTTCCACTAGATGTCAACAGTCTTTAGAAAGGGTTTCAGGCTTGTGTTTTGAAAAATGAACTAGTAGTTGCAGTTTTTCAAGGTGGCTCTCATTTCAACTGTAGTCTTGTGGCGTGCGTGGCTGAGGGCACGCACCTCATTATTTATCTCAGGTATTGAACATATTACATTCCGTCTTAACTTCTTGACGCTACCCATCCCTTTAGAGGGATAATTGTCATCAACAACCGCTGAATTGCATAGCGCCACATTTAAATAATATTACTAAAAATATTTATATTCATGAAATCACAAGTGCAATATAACAAAACACAGCTTAGCCTTTTGTTAATCCACCTGTCGTCTCAGATTTTGAAAATATGCTTTACAGCGAAAGCAGTCCAAGCATTTGTGTAAGTTTATCAATCGCTCGACAAAACATTATGAACACCTAGCATCAAGTAGCTTGGTCACGAAAATCAGAAAAGCAATCAAATCAATTGTTTACCTTTGATGATCTTCAGATGTTTTCACTCACGAGACTCCCAGTTACACAATAAACTTTAGAGTTTCCAAAACATAAATACATGTTGATGATTTAATTATTGTGCTGTTTGTAACTACCCTGGTAGGTTGACTGACAATGTGATCTAGGTTGCAGGCACTGGTTAGAGTTTTAAGGTTTTTCCTGGGTGGGCTGCTTGATGATAGGCAATCAATATTTAAATCCCCCAGAAAATATACTTCTCTGTTGATATCACATACATTATCAAGCATTTCACACATATTATCCAGATACTGACTGTTAGCACTTGGTGGTCTTTAACAGCTTCTCACAAGAATGGGCTTTAGGGGAACCTGTAGATGAACCTGTAGACATATTACTTCAACAGTATTTAACATTAGATTGTCTCTAAGCTCTAAGCTTTACAGGAATGTGGTTCTGAATGTATACTGCAACACCGCCCCCGTTGGCATTTCTGTCTTTTCGGTAGATGTTATAACTATGTATTGCTACCTCTGTATCATCCAAGGTATTATCTAAGTGAGTTTCAGAGATATAATATGAATGTAATCTGTTACAAGCAAGTTATTGACTTCATAGACCTTGTTTCTTAGGCTACATAAATTAATATGGGCTATGTTTAGTACTTTTCTTGGTTGCTTGATTGTTTTTAATGCTTTACTGGGAAGCTTATCAGAGGTGTCCTTACTCATGTTATTTACATTGGAGCTGATAGTGCAGGGTGAGCTGCATAAAGTGGTCTTCCTACTATTGTACACCACCTCAGTGCTAACAGTTTCACTCTGGTTTATAGGTTATTGATTACTGCTTACAATAGCTGTAGGATAAACAGATGTATTCAGTGCAATTAGCTGTCATAAAATAAATGACTTACATTGTGTTTGCCAATGCCCCTAAGATCATGTACATTTGATGCAGCATTATGACTCATTGTCACAATGGTCGGGATTAACTGAGCTGGTCTTGGATCATTTACCAGTCATTGTTTCAACGTAGCCTTGAAATGCATGGACAGAGTCCAGGAGCCAAGATGATTTGGATGGACTCCGTCATTTCTGTAGAGCATCTTCTGTTTCCAGAAGGTGTCAAAGTTATCAATATAAGTGACTCCAGCAGAGCTACAGTAGTCTTTTATCCAGATGTGTAATGCCAGCAGTCTGCTGAATCTTTTACACCCGCAGCCCAACGATGGTACTGGACCTGAAATTATTGGCCATTTTTTGGAGTCTTTTAATGCTAAAATCAGTTCTTTAAAATCCTTTTTCAAATATTCTGAGCTAGCCCTCCTGATGTCGTTTGACCCCACATGGACTACAACAGTGTCAGCTCCCGGCATCTGTGATAGAACAGTCGGAAGCAGCCTTGTTATGTAAAGTACTCGTGCTCCTGTGTACCACAGGGTTTTTGCCTTGGGGACCGAAATGTTTCTCACCATAGAGCTGCCTATGATGACAGCTGGTGATATTGAATGGGCCGGTCTCTCAGGATCTGAACCCGAGGTAGAAGCCACCGGAGAGGGAGACAGGGCCGAGCACAAAGATGCAGGTACCTCCGGATTCGATCTTGATTGGGAAGCCACCACAGACGAGGACGCCGGAACTTCTGGATCCAGGGCGGCAAAGATGTTTCTGGTCTGTATCAGTTCCGTTAACATCTACATATAGACCCCAGTTGCCTGAGGATGCCTTCTTCGACTTCCACGGTGAGTGACGTACCTCTATGGCTGGTTGGTTGGGTTGAGATCAGCTCCGTTCTCCAGGGAAGGGGGAGACCCCTTCAGGGATGGAACCCTGCCTAGCTCCAGCCAGCCGGCTGTGGAGAGCCGACACGGCAGCAAAACTTCCACCAGACCAGAGCGGTGTCCGGCTACTGGGGTGGAAAAAAAGAAAAATTCTGTGGGCGTGGGATCCAGAGTAGCTTATGTAGGTTTGCTACTTGCTTGCTAAGCAGTTGCTACATTGAAAGTCAACGCGGGCCACATTGTCCAGTGACAACGCAAAGTAAACACAGCTCCTGCAACGTTGGAAACGTTCAATAGCAGCCTACATTTGAGCCAGCTAGGCTAGCTGGGCTTTCGTGTATCTCCCCCTATACGGAATCTGGCAGGATCTCAGGACAGATAGCAACGCTCACAGCAATTTATCCCAACAGAGCCGCAGGATTCAAAATGAAATAAAAGTATATAAAACACTGTCAGCTTTTAAACCGAGGTCTTTAGTTCAGGTTTCAGCGTTCGACAGGTTTCAGTTTCGGCGTTCGACAGCGTTCAACAACAACAAACATACGTTGTGCTCTGATGACGTCAGTATCTCTTCAAATCAACATTAATCATATCATTGTGGAATGAAAAGTATTTATATAAAACAGTTACACCTTTCAAAGTATTATAGCTAGTATTATCTTGGTTATATATTAAGTTCATCTAGGTTTGACAAAGTTCCTTTATATTCTAAGGCCACTGTACAGCATCTTTGTTTGCCAACCTGAGTATTGCTATTCCTTTTGTTTTGATCAGGCCTGAAATTGCTCCATTGTATTTATGCTGTCCCCGGTTAGCTCTGTGGTATCTAAGCCTAAGTATGTTGATCCTGGTTAGCTCGTGGTATATACAGTGGGGCAAAAAAGTATTTAGTCAGCCACCAATTGTGCATGTTCTCCAACTTAAAAAGATGAGAAAGGCCTGTAATTTTCATTATATGTACACTTCAACTATGACAGACAAAATGAGAAAAAAAATCCAGAAAATCACATTGTAGGATTTTTAATGAATTTATTTGCAAATTATGGTGGAAAATAATTATTTGGTCAATAACAAAAGTTGATCTCAATACTTTGTTATATACCCTTTGTTGGCAATGACAGAGGTCAAATGTTTTCTGTAAGTCTTCACAAGGTTTTCACACACTGTTGCTGGTATTTTGGCCCATTCCTCCATGCAGATATCCCCTAGAGCAGTGATGTTTTGGGGCTGTTGCTGGGCAACACGGACTTTCAACTCCCTCCAAAGATTTCTATGGGGTTGAGATCTGGAGACTGGCTAGGACACTCCAGGACCTTGAAATGCTTCTTACGAAGCCACTCCTTCGTTGCCCGGACGGTGTGTTTGGGATCATTGTCATGCTGAAAGACACAGCCACATTTCATCTTCAATGCCCTTGCTGATGGAAGGAGGTTTTCACTCAAAATCTCACGATGCATGGCCCATTCATTCTTTCCTTCACACAGATCAGTCGTCCTGGTCCCTTTGTAGAAAAACAGCCCCAAAGCATGATGTTTCCACCCCCATGCTTCACAGTAGGCATGGTGTTCTTTGGATGCAACTCAGCATTCTTTGTCCTCCAAACACGACGAGTTGAGTTTTTCCCAAAAAGTTTTATTTTGGTTTCATCTGACCATATGACATTCTCCCAATCTTCTTTTGGATCATCCAAATGCTCTCTAGCAAACTTCAGACGGGCCTGGAAATGTACTGGCTTAAGCAGGGGGACACGTCTGGCACTGCAGGATTTGAGTCCCTGGCGGCGTAGTGTGTTACTGATGGTAGGCTTTGTTACTTTGGTCCCAGCTCTCTGCAGGTCATTCACTAGGTCCCCCCATGTGGTTCTGGGATTTTTGCTCACCGTTCGTGTGATCATTTTGATCCCACGGGGTGAGATCTTGCGTGGAGCCCGAGATGGAGGGAGATTATCAGTGGTCTTGTATGTCTTCCATTTCATAATAATTGCTCCCAATGTTGATTTCTTCAAACCAAGCTGCTTACCTATTGCAGATTCAGTCTTCCCAGCCTGGTGCAGGTCTACAATTTTGTTTCTGGTGTCCTTTGACAGCTCTTTGGTCTTGGCCATAGTGGAGTTTGGAGTGTTTGAGGTTGTGGACAGGTGTCTTTTATACTGTTAACAAGTTCAAACAGGTGCCAATAATGCAGGTAACGAGTGGAGGACAGAGGAGCCTCTTCAAGAAGAAGTTACAGGTCTGTGAGCCAGAAATCTTGCTTGTTTGTAGGTGACCAAATACTTATTTTCCACCATAATTTGCAAATAAATTCATTAAAAATCCTACAATGTGATTTTCTGGATTTTTTTTCTCATTTTGTCTGTCATTGTTGAAGTGTACCTATGATGAAAATTACAGGCCTCTCTCATCTTTTAAAGTGGGATAACTTGCACAATTGGTGGCAGACTAAATACTTTTTTGCCCCACTGTAAGCTTGTGTATGCTGTCCCAGGCTACCTCCATGGTATTTAAACCAGAGTTTGCTGTCCCAGGCTAGCTTTATTGTATTTACACAAGAGCTTGCCATCCCAGGCTATCTCCATTGTATATGGCTGGTGGCCTGTAGTTTGTTTAGGCTCTATAACTTGGGCCTTGCTGTGCATTGTTTGTTTAGGGCCCCTGCTCGGACACAGAGATGCAGATGGTGCAGAGAGCAGCCCTGGAGTGCCTTTCAACACACTCTTGCTGAGTGCAGGGTCATGTTCTCTCACTGAGTACAAGACAGGAAATCCATTTAATTACCTGTGAAGCAGAAGATGGGGTGTGGGGGCCTGACAGGGAAGGACTGTGTTCCAGGGAGCACTAGAGAGGCGAGACGGAGAGCGAGAGAGAGAAAGAGAGAGGAGGTGGAGAGAGATGGGGAAAAAATAGTTACCTCTCCAGCTCCCACTCTATCCTACTCGCTAGCGTGCCATGTCCTCTCTTTCTCGCTAGCCTCACCTGTCCTCCATCTCGCACTACCCTATGGCCTTATCTCATTCTCATACAAACATCCCTTGTCCTTCCCTTTCTCGTGTCTTTCTCTCTTGTTTAGCACCCGCTGTCCTTCTCGTGCCTTTACTGTCACCCAAAAGCAAATTAAATTTAGGGTCAGGCTTAATTTTGGGCCTACTTTTTTCACGGTCTCTGCACTCAGAGCGAGCTACGGTCAAGCGGGGCATCTTGTTGAACTCGGCACGGCCTTGAGAATATGGAAATGCCATTGCAGGCTCTGTGTGTCTTTAAGCACCGCACTTTGTCACTCCATCCTTGGTGTGTGTGGGGGGGGGGGCTTTTCTTTGACATCTGTTGGGAGAAATGACTGATTTACAGTTCATGAGGGTTGCCTAATAACACATGTGAAGTTTTGAAAAGATCTGACCTTTTTAACCCTTCGAAACAGCACCTATGACACCATTTTAAGGCACTTCCGGTTGACACAGGAAGCTGAAAGTGAACACATATCCTCCTTTGGGTAGGCACTTATATAATATTGAGTTTTAAGTCTTTATGTTAAGAACTGACTTATTTACAGAGGGTTGAATGAGTGTGTGTTATTTCAGAAAATCACAAATCTTGCATAGATCAGAAACACAATTCAAAATGTTTTGTCTGGACACACTGCAACTGGATCTGTAACTAAAAAAAACTAAAACATTTCTGAACATCACCAATTTGACATTGTACAATTTATCTTAAATTACGATAGATAAATGGCTGGTTCTTTTTTTATTGACAACGTATGTTCATTTACTTTGACATGAAGCAGAAAAATTATTGCTCTATTTTCTTGTTTGACCTTTAATCCCAGAAAAATGGCCATAACTCAAAAACCGTTGAGGCCTGGATGCCATCTTGTTCGGGACCAACTGCCCATTATGCCAAACATATGCTCACCAAGTTTCATCTTCGAAGTCTTTTCCGTTTAGGAGAAAAGGCCACGTCGTGATTGGTGATGTTTTGTACATTTGCAATATGATTCAATTCGCCCTCTTGTGGGATTTACCGGGACAGTGGAAAAATGACCAAAATGTGAAAATGTTATAAAACAGAAACCGAATGTCCGAGAGACTTCGTTTGATGACTTCCTGGAAGATCAGGCCCTGCTGCACGGCCCACCGCCGTCGGTGAATTTTAGAAACGTTGTCGGACGTCTAGTAAGGGACCGTACATTTGCAATGTGGACTTTCTCACTAACCATATGGCGAATGTCAAAATGTTCCCTTAAGGTATGTAAGGAGAATGCGGTTCTTATCGACTCATCCAAAAGGACACAAATCCACAAAGAGTCAGTATTAACCACATTTGTTTAAGAAAGTCAGCCATATGAGCTGTTGTTTAAAAAAGGCAGTAAATGAGGCTGAACTAACTGTTTTGCTGCCAGACAAGGCTCTGGTGATAGCCAGGTGTAGCTGTGGTAAGGATTCACTCCATGGTGCTGAAAGGAAAGCTATGCTGTTGGGACAGATTTATGTAAGGCTTAACAGTTTGTGGACACCGTTTGTCACTGTTATATTGCAATTAATGTATTGTTTAGTGTTGAGTTGTGTGGTGGATTTGCTGGCATGCATCCCAAAAAATGTGGGGATTTTAGCCCACCAAGATTGACATGCTAAAATCGCCACTGGTTGGATCATCAGCATACATGGACATACACGCTTTGTTTAATGACAGTGGCAGTTCATTGGTAAAAATGGAAAATAATAGAGAGCCTAGAGAGCTGCCATGTGGTACACCACAGTTTCCATTTTCGACATTAGAGAAGCTTCCATTAAAGAAAACCCTCTGAGTACTATTAGATAGACACAGTTGAAGTCAGAAGTTTACACACACTTAGGTTGGAGTCATTTTACTTCTTATGGAACAGTGGGATGCTAGTGTCCCACCGCGACAACATCCGGTGAAATTGGAGAGAGCCAAATTCAAATTAAATTACTATAAATATTTAACTTTTGTAAAATCACAAGTTCAATACAAAAAATTCAATTAAAAAAATAAAGCTTATCTTGTTGTTAATCCAGCCAAGGCATCAGAATTTAAAAGGCTTTACGGCAAAAGCATACCATGCGATTATCTGACAACAGAGCCCAGCAGACAAATCACTAAACAGTAACCAAAGGTAAGTCATGAACCATAATTCATGACTTACCTTTGACAAGCTTCTTTTGTTGGCTCTCCAATATGTCCCATAAACATCACAAATGGTCCTTTTGTTCGATTAATTGATTTGTTCCATAATGTCCATTTATTTGGCACGTTTGATCCAGAAAAACACCGGTTCCAACTTGCGCAACGTGACTACAAAATATCTCAAAAGTTACCTGCAAACTTTGCCAAAACATTTACAACTACTTTTGTAATACAACTTCAATTTTTTTAGGTAAATAATCGATAAAATTGAAGACGGGATATTCTGTGTTCAATACAGGAGGAAAACAAACTGTAGCTAGCTTTCTGGTCACGCGCCTTCATTTTTATTTTATTTGTATTATTATTATTTATTTTTTAAAATCTTTATTTAACTAGGCAAGTTAGTTACAGAACAAATTATTATTTTCAATGACGGCATAGGAACAGTGGGTTAACTTCCTGTTCAGGGGCAGAACGACAGATTTGTACCTTGTCAGCTCGGGGGTTTGAACTTGCAACCTTCCGGTTACTAGGCTACCCTGCACAGATCAAGTACCCATATATTTGCGCAGTCTTGCAAGAATTTGAACATTTTCTTGCGGCCGCTTGCTTTGCTGTTTTCCTTACAAATAATAACATTGGACATGTGTGCGTTCCTATCAAAGTAAGTTCCTTATTTTCTGTATATCGTGTTGTCATTTCTATTGTAGGCGAATACTGTATGTATGTATGTATGTATGTATGTATGTATGTATGTATGTATGTATGTATGTATGTATGTATGTATGTATGTATGTATGTATGTATGTATGTATGTATGTATGTATGAATGTAACATAATGTATTAACAGTTTTATACACAAGTACGGGTGACAAATAATGCATTCCGATTATTGCATACATTGTAATGGACACCCATGATGTGTGTAAAATACTTTTTTGGAGGTGTTACTGATTATAATGAGCTAAGCTATTTGCCAGCTACGTGTGGTGCCATGTTTGTTGACATTATACAATGCATTCTGGGTGTCATGTAATCTGTCAGACCAAAGATGTTATAATGAGGAGAAGGAATGGTTCACTCATCTTTCAGGTAAACTTCCAGAAGTGAATAAAGGAAAGTGGATGATCATAGACGACACACCCCCTTCAAAATGCCTACTATAAACAAAACAAACTCATCAAACTTGTAGATTTGTGCGGTTTGTTGCTAACCTTACTTTGCTACCTGGTTTTTACTTTTTAATTACATTTATATTTTTAGTTTTTCCATCGCTCAACTTTTTTCATTCAACTTTTTCACTCCGGATGCCTTATCTGGACGTGGTTTGTCAGGACCTCCACCAGCCGAAGCTAAGTAGTAACATTAACATGATGCCTTCTAATTGCAGTCACTGTACTCATAATATAGAGGAGAACAATCGCCTTATGGCGAGGATAGCTGTGCTGCAAGTCCAGCTGCAGACACAATCGTTAGGCAAGGGTAATTTAAGTGTAGAAAAGGATGAAACAGCAGCTGTACCACCAGTAAGTACAGATAGTAGTATAAATCCCCCCGCACAGTCCCCACAGCCTGACAATTTTCTCATGGTTTCTGGAAGGAAATGCTGTAGGAATGCGACAACCGGTGTCGCTCATTCAGCCGACAGAAACGTTCAACTGGTTCTCCCCATTAAGCAACGCGTCGGAGTCAGAGGCCGAGCCTTCTCTGGGCTCTACTCCTCCCGATACGGGGTCTGAGACGCCAAAGCCTCCCACTATTAGCTCTGATAAATTGAAAACACTCGTCATTGGTGACTCCATTATCTGCTGTATTAGACTTACAACGAATCATCCAGCACTGTTTACCAGGGGGCAGGGCTCTGTGATGTTATTGCTAATTGGAAGATGGTGCTGGCTAAAGCTAAAACTGGTGAGTGTAGAGAGTATATGGATATCGTTATCCATGTCGGCACCAACGATGTTAGGATGAAACAGTCAGATGTCACCAAGAGCAACATAGCTTCAGCGTGTAAATCAGCTAGAAAGATGTGTCGGCATCAAGCAATTGTCTCTGGCCTCCTCCCAGTAAGGGGGAGTGATGATCTCTACAGCAAAGTCTCACAACTCAATCGCTGGCTCAAAACTGTTTTCTGCCCCTCCCAAAAGATAGAATGTGTAGATAATTGGCCCTTTTTCTTGGACTCACCCACAAACAGGACCAAGCCTGGCCTGTTGAGGAGTGGCTGGAGGGGTGCTCTCATCTTATCTACGAACATAGACAGGGCTCTAACTCCCCTAGCTCCACAATGAGATAGGGTGCAGGCCAGGCAGCAGGCTGTTAGCCAGCCTGCCAGCTTAGTGGAGCCTACCACTAGCACAGTCAGTGTAGTCAGTCAGCTATCCCCATTGAGACCGTGTCTGTGCCTCGATCTAGGTTGGACAAAACTAAACATGGCGGTGTTCGCCTTAGCAATCTCACTGGAATAAAGACCTCCTCCATTCCTACCATTATTGAAAGAGATTGTCATCTCAAAATAGGGCTACTTAATGTTAGATCCCTCACTTCCAAGGCAGTTATACTCAATGAACTAATCAGTGATCATTATCTTGATGTGATTGGCCTGACTGAAACATGGCTTAAGCCTGATGAATTTACTGTGTTAAAATGAGGCCTCACCTCCTGGTTACACTAGTGACCATATCCCCCGGGCATCCCACAAAGGCGGAGGTGTGCTAACATTTATGATAACAAATTTCAATTTACAAAAACAAAAACAAAGTTTTCGTCTTTTGAGCTTCTAGTCATGAAATCTATGCCGCCTACTCAATCACTTTTTATAGCTACTGTTTACATGCCCTTCTAGACTCCCTCCACCTACCGAAGGACGTCAGAGTACAAAAATAAGTTAACCACCTAACTGAGGAACTCAATCCAACATTTATTTTTGATACTGTCGCAAAGCTAACTAAATGCAGCATTCCCCAAGAGAGGATGACTTTCACTTCAGCAGTGATAAATTCATGAACTCCCTGAGGAAAAGATCATGATCATTAGAAAGCAAATTACGGACTCCTTATTAAATCTGCGTATTCCTCCAAATCTCAGTTGTCCTGAGTCTGCACAACTCTGCCAGGACCTATGATCAAGGGAGAGACTCTAGTTTAATAATACATCTCTTGACACATTGATGAAAATAATCATTGCCTCTAAAGCTTCAAGTTGCATACTGGACCCTATTCAAACAAAACTTCTGAAAGAGCTGCTTCCTGTGCTTGGCCCTCCTATGTTGAACATAATAAACGGCTCTCTATCCACCGGATGTATACCAAACTCTCTAAACGTGGCAGTAATAAAGCATCTCGAAAAAGCCAAACCTTGACCCAGAAAATATTAAAAACTATCGGCCTATATCGAATCTCCCATTTCTTTCAAAAACCTTTGAAAAATTTCGCTGCCTTCCTGAATACAAACAATGATACGAAACACTTCAGTCTGGTTTTAGACCCCATCATTGCACTTGAGAAGGTGGTAAATTACATTTTAATGGCATCAGACTGAGGCTCTGCATCTGTTCTCGTGCTCCTAGACCTTTGATACCATCGATCACCACATTATTTTGGAGAGATTGGAAAAGCAAATTGGTCTACATGGACAAGTTCTGACCTGGTTTAGATCTTATCTGTCGGAAAGATATCAGTTTGTCTCTGTGGATGGTTTGTCCTCTGACAAACCATCCTCCCTGGAAGCCTGTGTTTCAGACATAAGGAAGTAGATGGCAGCAAATGTTTTACTTTCAAAATCGGACAAAACAGAGATGCTAGTTCTTGGTCCCAAGAAACAAAGAGATCTTCAGTTGAATCTGACAATTAATCTTGATGGTTGTACAGTCATCTCAAATAAAACTGTGAAGGACCTCGGTGTTACTCTGGACCCTGATCTCTCTTTTGACGAACATATCAAGACTGTTTCAATGACAGCTTTTTTCGATCTACCTAACATTGCAAAAATCTGAAACTTTCTGTCCAAATATGATGCAGAAACATGTACATATGCTTTTGTCACTTCTAGGTTAGACTACTGCAATGCTCTACTTTCCGGCATCCCAGATAAAGCATTAAATAAACTTCAGTTAGTGATAAACACGGCTGCTAGAATCTTGACTAGAACCAAAAAATGTGATCATATTACTCCAGTGCTAGCCTCTCTACACTGGCTTCCTGTTAAGGCAAGGGCTGATTTCAAGGTTTTACTGCTAACCTACAAAGCATTATATTGGCTTGCTCCTACCCATCTTTCCGATTTCGGCGATGGTCCACAGTCCGGAACCTCCTGCAACGGTTCACAGACAAGAACTTCCTGCGACGGTCCACAGTTCGGAACCTCCTGCAACGGTCCACAGTCCTGATCCAGGGCAAGAGCTTTCCTCTGCGCCAGTGCCCAGTCCAGACATGGCGTCCAGTCCTGTTCCATGGCTGGAGTCTTCCTCTGTGCCAGTGCCCAGTCCAGACACGGCGCCCAGTCCAGCTCCATGGCAGGAGCTTTCCTCCGCGCCGGTGCCCAGTCCAGGCACGGCGTCCAACCCAGCTCCATGGCCGGATCCGGGGTCTGGGCGGGGCTACAACCTGCATCGGAGCCGCCACCGCCACTAATCACCCAACCTAACCTCCAGTCTGACTCCCCATTTGGTTTAAGGTTTTGCGGCCGGAGTCTGCAACTTTGGGAGGCGGGGGTACTGTCACGCCCTGACCATAGAGAGCCCTTAGTTCTCTATGGTGTAGTAGGTCAGGGCATGACTAGGGGGTGATCTAGTATAGATATTTCTATGTGGGTGCTAATATGGTTCCCAATTAGAGGCAGCTGTTTATCGTTGCCTCTGATTGGTGGATCATATTTTGGTAGGTTGTTTCCCCACCTGCATTTGTGGGATATTATTTTTTGTTTTGTGCATGTGCACCATGTAGTCACGTTTCGTTGTTAGTTTATTTGATTTAATGTTTTGTTTTGCTAAGTTTCACTTTATAATAAATATGTCGAACTCAACATCCGCTGCGCCTTGGTCAGTCTCTTCTCAAGTTCGTGACACTTTGTGACATCAGCTGATGTAAGAAGAGCTTTATAAATCAATTTGATTTAATTTGATTGGTTGATCTTGTCTCCTCTTATTAACTTTAGAATACATATTCTGGCTTGCACAAACAACCCATCGTCGGATTACTTTCGATTTCTAGAAAGTGTTTTACTCAATTATTTTGATCAATGGTGAGCTCACCTGTGATGTGATTCATTACAAATAGTATTTGCTATTATTCAATTCATATTGTAGTTTCTGTCAACTGAGAGTTATAAACATATGACGGCTTGTGTTATGTCAATCTTTCCTCAGTTAGCGCTAGGAAAAATGTAGCCTACATTTTCCGGTTTGGATGATTGTGTTATGCTGTAGTTACTCCTGTGAACGTCTGAACATTGTATCCAAAAATAAACTGACCACATTCTGGACATAACTTTGTTAGGACTGTGTTTGTGCAAAATGTTTCTGTGAAAAAAAGTGTTGCCAGCTCAAATGCTGAATGTTGCGTTAATCAAAAATAGACGTTCTAATCAAGCCAGTTTGATTGTACACAACAGGGAGCACTATAGAATGATCACACTCGTTTGTTGATACGTGTGAAAAGGTTAAAGAGATAATCCAGTCGGATTGTATTATGGGTATTTGCTATTCATGGAGATATAAGCCTACTTTCAACTTCAATCCTGAATAAATCTGTCACTATATTAATAAAAACGTTATTGTCCATGCACATGTGGAACATTATCTTCGGCTTCACAAGGCAGGCGAGACAAATATAACAACAAATTAAAACATCATAATAATTTGTTGTCAGGAGCACTTCTTATTTCCAGGTAGTTATTCATCATGGAGATGAGCCTTGTGTCATAGACTGGGTGGTTTATGGGTGTTTTTTATGTGTAACACACGTTAATATATTCAGTCACAAATGCATACAAGGCAAGCAACACATTAAATGGCATTAAAAAGGGTTGAAGGATGGCATCAGCATAGAAATACACACACACACACACACACGTTATGCTCTATTTAGATGTTCACTGTTGCAAAAGGCAGAGCAGTGCCCCTCGCTACACTTAAGGCGAGCAACAGAGTCTTAAATATGATACATGCAGCCGCAGAATGCCAGTGGAGGAGTGGTGTGACCTAAGAGAACGGTTTAACAACAGATGTACTGCTGTTGGAGTTGCGGTAGGATTCAAGAGCAGTGAGGTTGACTCAGAATGGATAGGCCTGTGGAAACAGTGGGAATAAAATACAAATATTGAGTCAACTGCGCCGAACACACCACAACAAGACCAATACCATGTTACTTATCATTATTATCAAGATATTAATTAAGTCACTCAATCAGAGAAGGTAAGAGTGCCACATGTTGGAAACCAAGCCAATAGCACCTGGTTGCAATTCCTAATGATGTGCTAACTTCTTCCCTGTGTGTTTGTGAATCGGTGCATGTAGTGTTTCTGCACTTTAATGTGCCATCATCAGTTTTACATTTTAATAATAACGTTGACCAACTTGTCACCGGCATACTTTAAATCGGACATTTCATGCTTAATTTTTGCCTCAGAACAATACCTTACCCTAGGTAGCCTACATATGTTAAAACTTGGTTTACCATCTATTACATATATTACTTAGTTTGAACCCTTATCATAACATACAGTTGAAGTTGGAGTCATTAAAACTCATTTTTCAACCCCTCCACAAATGTATTGTCAACAAAACTATAGTATTGGCAAGTCGGTTAGGACATCTACTTTGTGCATGACACAAGTAATTTTTCTAACAATTGTTGACAGACAGATTATTTCACTTATAATTCACTGTATCACAATTCCAGTGGGTCAGCAGTTTACATACACTAAGAAGATGATGTCATGGCTTTAGAACTACAACATTTTCAGACAAGATAGAACTGCCAAAGGGGGCGGTGTTGCAATCTACTGCAAAGATAGCCTGCAGAGTTCTGTCCTACTATCCAGGTCTGTACCCAAACAATTTGAACTTCTACTTTTAAAAATCCACCTCTCTAAAAACAAGTCTCTCACCGTTGCCGCCTGCTATAGACCACCCTCTGCCCCCAGCTGTGCTCTGGACACCATATGTGAACTGATTGCCCCCATCTATCTTCAGAGTTCGTGCTGCTAGGCGACCTAAACTGGAACATGCTTAACACCCCAGCCATCCTACAATCTAAACTTGATGCCCTCAATCTCACACAAATTATCAATGAACCTACCAGGTACCTTCCCAAAGCCTTAAACACGGGCACCCTCATAGATATCATCCTAACCAACTTCCCCTCTAAATACACCTCTGCTGTCTTCAACCAAGATCTCAGCGATCACTGCCTCATTGCCTGCATCTGTAATGGGTCAGCGGTCAAACGACCTCCACTCATCACTGTAAAACGCTCCCTGAAACACTTCTGCGAGCAGGCCTTTCTAATCGACCTGGCCGGGGTATCCTGGAAGGATATTGATCTCATCCCGTCAGTAGAGGATGCCTGGATATTTTTTTTAAATGCCTTCCTAACCATCTTAAATAAACATGCCCCATTCAAGAAATTTAGAACCAGGAACAGATATAGCCCTTGGTTCTCCCTAGACCTGACTGCCCTTAACCAACACAAAAACATCCTACGGCGTTCTGCATTAGCATCGAACAGCCCCCGTGATATGCAGCTGTTCAGGGAAACTAGAAACCATTATACACAGGCAGTTAGAAAAGCCAAGGCTAGCTTTTTCAAGCAGAAATTTGCAACACTAACTCAAAAAAGTTCTGGGACACTGTAAAGTCCATGGAGAATAAGAACACCTCCTCCTAGCTGCCCACTGCACTGAAGATAGGAAACACTGTCACCACTGATAAATCCACCATAATTGAGAATTTCAATAAGCATTTTTCTACGGCTGGCCATGCTTTCCACCTGGCTACTCCTACCCCGGTCAACAGCACTGCACCCCCAACAGCAATTCGCCCAAGCCTTCCCCATTTCTCCTTCTCCCAAATCCATTCAGCTGATGTTCTGAAAGAGCTGCAAAATCTGGACCCCTACAAATCAGCCGGGCTAGACAATCTGGACCCTTTCTTTCTAAAATTATCTGCCGAAATTGTTGCCACCCCTATTACTAGCCTGTTCAACCTCTCTTTCGTGTCGTCTGAGATTCCCAAAGATTGGAAAGCAGCTGCGGTCATCCCCCTCTTCAAAGGGGGACACTCTTGACCCAAACTGCTACAGACCTATATCTATCCTACCGTGCCTTTCTAAGGTCTTCGAAAGCCAAGTCAACAAACAGATTACCGACCATTTCGAATCTCACCATACCTTCTCTCCTATGCAATCTGGTTTCAGAGCTGGTCATGGGTGCACCTCAGCCACGCTCAAGGTCCTAAACGATATCTTAACCGCCATCGATAAGAAACATTACTGTGCAGCCGTATTCATTGATCTGGCCAAGGCTTTCGACTCTGTCAATCACCACATCCTCATCGGCAGACTCGACAGCCTTGGTTTCTCAAATGATTGCCTCGCCTGGTTCACCAACTACTTCTCTGATAGAGTTCAGTGTGTCAAATTGGAGGGTCTGCTGTCCGGACCTCTGGCAGTCTCTATGGGGGTGCCACAAGGTTCAATTCTTGGACCGACTCTCTTCTCTGTATACATCAATGAGGTCGCTCTTGCTGCTGGTGAGTCTCTGATCCACCTCTACGCAGACGACACCATTCTGTATACTTCCGGCCCTTCTTTGGACACTGTGTTAACAACCCTCCAGGCAAGCTTCAATGCCATACAACTCTCCTTCCGTGGCCTCCAATTGCTCTTAAGCCTACCCCCTACTTTTTCGAACATTCTGTTAAAAATCGCACAACATTTTGGCATCCTGCTACTCATGCCAGGAATATAGTATATGCATATGATTAGTATGTGTGTATAGAAAACACTCTCACGTTTCTAAAACTGGTTAAATCACGGCTGTGACTATAACAGAACGTCTGTTTCATCGAAAAGCGCAGGAAAATCTGATCACTGAAAGTGGAAAAAAATATCCGTGCGCCACTTCAACCCATTGTTAAAGGTGAACCGTATTAAATGAGGCCGAGGTTGCAGTACCTACAGCTTCCACAGGATGTATAGAGTCTTCTCATTTGATTCGGATTTGATTCTTGGTAGAACCGACCCAAGGGAACCGATTCCCTCCGACCTTCATCTTGATGTATTGGCTGAGTTTTTTCCGGACATTTTTTCCAGACGACCACCTATCGAATTTACATCGCCTCCTGATGATTTTTATCGCTTATTAACGTGTACTAATACCTAAAGTTGCATTAGAAAAGTATTTCGAAGTGTTTTGTGAAAGTTTATCGTCGACTTTTTAACTTTTAAAAAATGACGTTACGTTATGAAACGCTATTTTTTCCGTTTATCACACAGTCTTCATAGATCGATATCTAGGCTATATATGGACCGATTTAATCGAAAAAAGACCCAGTATTGATTATGGGACATCAAGGAGTGCCAACAAAGAAGATGGTCAAAGGTAATGAATGTTTTATATTTTATTGTGCGGTTTGTGTAGCGCCGACTATGCTAATTATTTTGTTTACATCCCCTACGGGTCTTTTGGGGTGTCAGATAATAGCTTCTCATGCTTTCGCCGAAAAGCATTTTAAAAATCTGACTTGGTGCCTGGATTCACAACGAGTGTAGCTTTAATTCAATACCAAGCATGTGTATTTTAATGAACGTTTGCGTTTTAACTAATACTATTAGCGTTTAGCGTAGCGCATTTGCATTTCCAGAGCTCTAGTTGGGACGTCTGCGTCTCAAGTATGAGCAAGAGGTTAAATACAAGTAAAACTAAATGCATGCTCTTCAACCGATCGCTACCTGCACCTACCAGCCTGTCCAACATCACTACTCTGGACGGCTCTGACTTAGAATACGTGGACAACTACAAATACTTAGGTGTCTGGTTAGACTGTAAACTCTCCTTCCAGACCCATATCAAACATCTCCAATCCAAAGTTAAATCTAGAATTGGCTTCCTATTTTGCAACAAAGCATCCTTCACTCATGCTGCCAAACATACCCTTGTAAAACTGACCATCCTACCAATCCTCGACTTTGGCGATGTCATTTACAAAATAGCCTCCAATACCCTACTTAACAAATTGGATGCAGTCTATCACAGTGCAATCCGTTTTGTCACCAAAGCCCCATATACTACCCACCATTGCGACCTGTACGCTCTCGTTGGCTGGCCCTCGCTTCATACTCGTCGCCAAACCCACTGGCTCCATGTCATCTACAAGACCCTGCTAGGTAAAGTCCCCCCTCATCTCAGCTCGCTGGTCACCATAGCATCTCCCACCTGTAGCACACGCTCCAGCAGGTATATCTCTCTAGTCACCCCCAAAACTAATTATTTCTTTGGCCGCCTCTCCTTCCAGTTCTCTGCTGCCAATGACTGGAACGAACTACAAAAATCTCTGAAACTGGAAACACTTATCTCCCTCACTAGCTTTAAGCACCAACTGTCAGAGCAGCTCACAGATTACTGCACCTGTACATAGCCCACCTATAATTTAGCCCAAACAACTACCTCTTTCCCAACTGTATTTATTTTAATTTATTTATTTATTTTGCTCCTTTGCACCCCATTATTTTTATTTCTACTTTGCACATTCTTCCATTGCAAAACTACCATTCCAGTGTTTTACTTGCTATATTGTATTTACTTTGCCACCATGACCTTTTTTGCCTTTACCTCCCTTCTCACCTCATTTGCTCACATTGTATATAGACTTGTTTATACTGTATTATTGACTGTATGTTTGTTTTACTCCATGTGTAACTCTGTGTCGTTGTATCTGTCGAACTGCTTTGCTTTATCTTGGCCAGGTCGCAATTGTAAAGAGAACTTGTTCTCAACTTGCCTACCTGGTTAAATAAAGGTAAAATAAAATAAATAAATAAATAAAAGAAGCTTCTGATAGGCTAATTGACATAATTTGAGTCAATTGGAGGTGTACCTGTGGATGTATTTCAGGCCTACCTTCAAACTCAGTGCCTCTTTGCTTGACATCATGGGAAAATCAGCCAGGACCTCGGAAATAAAATTGTAGACCTCCACAAGTCTGCCTCATCCTTGGGAGCAAATTCCAAACACCTGAAGGTACCACGTTCATCTGTACAAACAATAGTACGCAAGCATAAACATCATGGGACCACGCAGCCATCATACCTCTAAGGAAGGAGACGCATTCTGTCTCCTAGAGATGAATGTACTTTGGTGCGAAAAGTGCAAATCAACCCTGGAACAACAGCAAACAACCTTGTGAAGATGCTGGAGGAAACAGGTACAAAAGTGTCTATATCCATAGTAAAAAGAGTCCGATAGACATAACCTGAAAGGCCGCTCAGCAAGGAACAAGCCACTGCTCCAAAACCCCCATAAAAAAGCCAGACTACGGTTTGCAACTGCACATGAGGACAAAGATCGTACTTTTTGGAGAAATGTCCTCTGGTCTGATAGAACTGTTTGGCCATAATGACCATCGTTATGTTTGGAAGAAAAAGGTGGAGGCTTGCAAGACTAAGAACACCATCCCAACCGTGATGCCCTGAGGTGGCAGCATAATGTTGTGGAGGTGCTTTGCTGCAGGAGGGACTGGTGCACTCCACAACATAGCGGATATATGTATGGCTTGTTGGCTTGTTTTGGTCTCTGAGCGCTGTACTCAGATTATTGCATGGTTTGCTTTTTCGGTAAAGCTTTTTTGAAATCTGACACAGCGGTTGCATTAACTTCTAGGGGAACCCCCCCTTCTTCTCAATTTCCGCCTAAAGACATACCCTAATCTAACTGCCTGTAGCTCAGGCCCAGAGGCAAGGATGTGCATATTCTTGGTATCATTTGAAAGGAAACACTCTGGATTTTGTGGAAATGTGAATTGAATGTAGGAGAATATAACACAATAGATCTGGTAGAAGAAAAT
The DNA here is from genome assembly GCF_018296145.1 of Oncorhynchus tshawytscha. NCBI lineage: Eukaryota > Metazoa > Chordata > Actinopteri > Salmoniformes > Salmonidae > Oncorhynchus > Oncorhynchus tshawytscha. The sequence continues at coordinate 51,622,549 of NC_056435.1, forward strand.
ACAAGGAAATAAACATATGTTTTCTGTTTTTTATTGTTGCTGCATCATCTTTCAAATGACCAAGAACAGCCAAACATACAGATAGCATGCTGTGGATGATTTGAATGAAGAACATAAGATGGCAACAATAGCTGAGCAAAGTTTTGGACAGATAACTTCTAAAATGAGCGAGCTACATGACATTGAGCATGAAGTCACCCACGTGTCCCACACAAATGTACCCAAATGTACCCAAGTGGCCGAATTGGTACAGTGATACATTTTGAAGGAAAGAACTATATACAAAATACATAAATGCTATTCTAACACCCCCCAAAAAAAAAAAAAAAACAATAATAATAATAAAACAAACAAATAACAAGGGTAACTATTTACATATTTTCTATTTACAATATTGTGAAGACCCACAGTCCTCTACACAATATTGTGCTGCTGGTGCCATGGCCCATAGCAGTCACTTTCTGCTGTAAAGCAAAGGCTTACTGAACAGGTGGTGCTGGTGATGGGGCATTTCCAAATTTCCATTTTGACAAAGGGCACAACGACGTCTCCCTACTGTGCCCTTTTTGCCCTGAGGCACATTCATGCCTGCAGAGATGAATCTGGGCAGGTGAACAACACTGGTTGGAGCAGAAGGGACAGAGGTAGAGGGAACAGAAGGTGCTACAGTGGACTTGCTGTAGCTAGCAAGCTCCTGGATGAGCAGCTCCCTGAAGGCTAGCTGTGAGATGGAGGGCTGTCCACAGCTATTAGCCATTTCCTTCTGGAGGATGAAGGCATTCACCACAGCAATGTCAATGAAATGATAGAAACATGTCTTGTACCATTTCATGGTCTTGTAGAGAACATTGTAGTATCCTATCAGCACATCTGACAGGTCCACACCTCCCATGCTCTTGTTGTAGTCCTTCACAGCAGCTGGAATGGGGACATTTTTTGTGGTCCATGCCCCGGCACCGTCCTTCACACGCCTGACGACGTATCTATCTATTTCCTCTATAATTTGGGTTAAATCTGTATACCTAGACTTTGTTTTAGCTTTTCATGATTTATTTGCCATATTTTAAATATATAAACTTGTTGAAAAGGCTATTGAGGATTGCAATGAAGCCAACACCATGTCTGGATAAACTTTTGTTTAGTGTGTGTAATCACCACGAACGCATCTTCCAAAGTTGAATGAGACTATAAATTGGATTTTATCAAACAAAACAAACATTCACTGTGTAGTTAGGACATTTGACATTGCCACCAGAGGAAGATCTTCAATGGTAAGCGATTTATTTTATTGTTATTTCTGACTTTCATGATGCTAATGCTTGGTTGGAAAATGCTAGTAATACTTGTGTGTGCGTGGCGTGGTCCTCAGAAAATAACATCTTGCTTTCGAAGTAACGACTTTTTGAAATCTGACACAGCGGATGGATGAATAAGACATTCATCTTTTAAATGATGTAAGATACAAGAATGTTAGCTCTCTGCCGTTTCACCGGATGTTGGTCTTGTGGGACGTTAGCGTATCACCTACCCTAGAGAGGTTTTAAGGAGAAGTTTTTCTAAAGTTCCATGCATAGCACTTGTATCTTTTATCAATGTTTATTATGAGTATTTCTGTAAATTGATGTGGCTCTCTGCAAAATCACGAGATGTTTTGGAAGCAAAACATTACAGAACGTAACACGCCAATGTAAACTGAGAATTTTGGATATAAATATGAACTTTATCGAACAAAACATACATATATTGTGTAACATGAAGTCCTACGTGTGTCATCTGATGAAGATCATCAAAGGTTAGTGATTCATTTTATCTATATTTCTGCTTTCTCTTTGGCTGGAAAAATGGCTGTGTTTTTCTGTGACTAGGTACTGACCTAACATAATCAGATAGTGTGCTTTCGTCGTAAAACCTTTTTGAAATCGGACACTGTGGTGGGAATAACAACAAGTTTATCTTTAAAATGGTGTAAAATATTTGTATGTTTGAGGAATTTTAATTATGAGATTTCTGTTGTTTGAATTTGGCGCCCTGCACTTTCACTGGCTGTTGTCATATCGATCCTGTTAAAACTTCTTAGCGCACCCATCCCATTAGCGGGATCATTTTGGTCAACGTCCGCTGAATTGCAGAGCGCCAAATTCAAATTAAATTACTAAAAATATTTAATTTTCATGAAATCACATATATAGCGAAACACAGCTTAGCTTGTTAGATTTCAAAAAGGCTTTACAGTTAAAGCAAACCAAGCCAAACCAACCAAGTTCATGTAAGGACATCTCTCTCAGCAGACAAAACATTACAAACAGCTAGCAGCAAAGTAGATTGGTCACGAAAGTCAGAAAAGCAATAAAATGAATCGCTTACCTTTGATGATCTTCGTATGTTTGCACTCACGAGACTCCCAGTTACACAATAAATGTTCCTTTTGTTCCATAAAGATTATTATAGTATTTTATATCCAAAATACCTCAATTTGGTTGGTGCGTTAGGTTCAGTAATCCACAGGCTCGAGCGGTCACGACGGGGTAGACAAAAATTCCAAACAGTATCCGTAAAGTTCGTAGAAACATGTCAAAAGTTTTTTATAATCAATCCTCAGGTTGTTTTTACAATAAATAATCGATCATATTTCAACCGGACCGTAGCTTTTTCAATAGGAGAGAGAGAGAAAATGTCTGCTCCAAGCTGTTGGCGCATGCAAAACTCTGCTGGCACCCAGCCATCCACTGACGCGATGTTATCATTCTCGCTCATTTTTCAGAATTAAAGGCTGAACCTATGTCTAAAGACTGTTCACACCATGTGGAAGCCATAGGGAAAGGAATATCGTTGATCTCCCTTTAACTTCTTCGATATAGGGGGCGCTCTTTTAATTTTTGGATAAAAAAACGTTCCCGTTTTAAACAAGATATTTTGTCACGAAAAGATGCTCGACGATGCATATAATTGACAGCTTTGGAAAGAAAACACTCTGACGTTTCCAAAACTGCAAAGATATTATCTGTGAGTGCCACAGAACTGATGCTACAGGCGAAACCAAGATGAAATTTCAAACAGGAAATGCCCCAGATTTTGAATGCGCTGTGTTCCAATGTCTCCTTATATGGCTGTGACTGCGCCAGGAATGAGCCTACACTTTCTGTCGTTTCCCCAAGGTGTCTGCAGCATTGTGACGTATTTGTAGGCATATCATTGGAAGATTGACCAGAAGAGACTACATTTACCAGGTGCACGCTTGGTGTCCTCCGTCGAAATTATTGCGTAATCTCCAGCTGCTTCAGAGGAGAAACCCAACTGCCACGAATGATTTATCATCAAATAGATATGTGAAAAACATCTTGAGGATTGATTCTAAACAACGTTTGCCATGTTTCTGTCGATATTATGGAGTTCATTTGGAAAAAAGTTTGGCGTTGTAATGACTGAATTTTCGGGTTTTTGTCTTAGCCAAAAGTGATGAACAAAACGGAGCGATTTCTCCTACACAAATAATCTTTTTGGAAAAACTGAACATTTGCTATCTAACTGAGAGTCTCCTCATTGAAAACATCCGAAGTTCTTCAAAGGTAAATGATTTTATTTGAATGCTTTTCTTGTTTTTGTGAAAATGTTGCCTGCTGAATGCTAGGCTTAATGCTATGCTAGCTATCAATACTCTTACACAAATGCTTGTGTAGCTATGGTTGAAAAGCATATTTTGAAAATCTGAGGTGACAGTTGTTGTTAGTAACAAAAGGCTAAGCTTGTGAATGTATTTATTTAATTTCATTTGCAATTTTCATGAATAGTTAACGTTGCGTTATGGTAATGAGCTTGAGGCTATGATTATGCTCCCGGATACGGAATTGCTCGACGCAAGAAGGTAACCTTTTGCGTGTAGGGGGCAGTATTTTTGTTTTTGGCAAAGGCCGTTTCAAATGGGGACGTTTTTTGGCCAAAAACGAAAATCCTGCCCACTACACTCAAGAAGTTAAGTTGGGTACGTTGTTCATCCAAACATCAAAATACTGCCCCCTACACTCAACAGGTTAACGGGATCTCAGCCGTAAGAAGTTTTAACAAATAGATCATGCTCCAACAGTCTTCTCAGCACAGACCTGACTAACAAGACATGCTGGACGCGGTCAGCAGAATAGACCAAAATGTTGTCTATATAGACCACTATGCCCCGTCCCAGCATGTCCCGAAACACTTCGTTGACAAAGGCCTGGAAGACTGAAGGAGCATTAGACAGGCCAAAGGGCATTACGAGATACTCCAACCCACCAATATCCTCTCTGACCAGGAAATTACCGGGTTATGCCAACTCAACCAGGTGAGACCTAAAACAATGGGGTGTGTGGGGGTGTCTATAATCAAGAAAGTGATCTGTTCTGATTGAGTGTCATGGGTCAGCAAAAAAACAGGAAAAGTAATGTGATGTACAAGCCCTGTCCCTATAGGACAATTATCCAGTGCTTAAGCTGAAATGGGTGACTGTAGGGGAACCAGAGGAATGCGTAATGCCGTGGCCAGTGTGCTCTAAGAGATTCCCGGCAGCTCCGGAATCATTCAGAGCTAACGGGAGTGAAGGGCTAGGGTACTAAGGGAATTTAATGGGAAAACACACTGGTTGATTTGACAGACAAGGAGAGGAGACCTTGCCTTTTACCTGGGTTGGAGCAAGGGAATTCCATGGCTTGTCACCTCCTCGCGGATAAAGAGCAGGTCAGGGAGAAAACACCCCTTTCTCCACAATAGAAGAAGAGGCCCAGATTCCTCCTTCTCCTATGCTCTGCCTCGGGCAAACATTCCGAGCCCACCTCCAGCAGGGGTAGCCATGGGCTCTGAATGCCATGCAGGTCTTCTTCGGAACCGCAGGAGGTTGTCCAACCGGATCGCCATGTTGATGATCTGGTTGAATGACAGGTTGTCATCACGGCAGGCCAACTCCAGCTGTAACTCCTCCGCAGTGGAAAACTGTGACCAGAGCCAACACGTTCCATCCGGTGGAGGCCGCGATGGTCCGGAACTCCAGGGTGAACTCCAAGACGGCCCTAGATCCCTGGCATAGTCGAAGTAGACGCTCACCCTCCTCTCTGCCATCCACAGGATGATCAAACACCGAGCAGAAGAGGAGGGTGAAGTGCTCGAAGGACTCAACCTCAGGTCCACCCGCACCCCAGTCCAGAGCCCGTCCGGTCAGTGTCGAGATGACGGTGGCCACCATGTCTCCTCCGGAAACAGCCCCAGTATAGCGAGCGAGGTACTGGTCGCATTGTAGAAGAAACCCCTTGCATCTTGCTGGTGCGCCGTCAAAGCGCTCCGGGAGGGACAAGGGTATTCCAGGGAACGGCTCCGATGGAACAGCGGTAGGTTGTAGTGTGGGAGCTGGTACCGGGATCGGTGCTGGAGACTGGAGGGACTGCACACTCCCCTCCAAGTGCAGGATAGTTGCCAGCACACTGTCCATGGCGATACCAGTCTGGAGAGACAGTCCTTGTGGTGCTGTACTGTCCCTACAATGGTTGCCAGCTCGGCCTTTCCTGCTGTCTCCATTTTGCGGTTCTGTCATGCTGGTATAAATGATTTGGAGACAGGTGCAGGAATACACAATAGGGGCTTCTAATACACCCAAAACAAACACGTATACAAAAACACTGTGATGTACCCAAACATAAGAGCGAGGGTATGTTGAATGACACGGAACGATACCCGTAATACACAATATATAAAGCACGCAGCATAACAGCTGCACCAACGCATAGGTACTTACATACCTTAAGGGAACATTTTGACATTCGCCATATGGTTAGTGAGAAAGTCCATATTGCAAATGTACGGTCCCTTACTAGATGTCCGAAAACATTTCTAAAATCCGCGGACGGCATTGGGCCGTGCGGCAGGGCCGGATCTACCGGGAAGTCATCAAACGAACTCTCTCGGACATTCGGTTTCCGTTTTATAAAATAATCAAATTTTGGTCATTTTTCCGCTGTCCCGGTAAATCCCACAAGAGGGCATAAGCAATCATATTGCAAATGTACAAAACATCACGAATCACGACATGGCCTTATCTCCAAAACAGAAAATATTTCGAAGTCGAAACTTGGTGAGGGCAGGTTTGGCATAATGGGCAGTTGGCCCCGAACAAGATGGCGTCTAGGCCTCAACGGTTTTTGAGTTATGGCGATTTTTCTGGGGTTAAAGGTCCAAAATGAAAATAGAGCAATAATTTTTCCGCTTCACGTCAAAGTCAAGGAGCCTCCGGTGTCAATAAAAAAAGAACCAGCCATTTATCTATCGTCATTTAAGAGAAATCATAAAATGTCAAATTGGTGATGTTCAAAAATAGTTTAAAAAAAAACAGTTACAGATCCAGTTGCAGGGTGTTCATACAAATCTTTTTAAAGTGTGCTGTGGAGCTCTGCGAGATTTCTGTGATTTTCTGAAATAACACGCACTCACTAAACCCTCCGTAAATAACTCAGTTCTTAACGTAAAGACTTAAAACTCAGGATTCTGTAAAGGCTTCCCCAATCAGGATTCCCCAATCAGCATATGAGTTTATTTATAGCTTCCTGTGCCAACCGGAAGTGCCTTAAATGGTGTCATAGTGGCTGTTTTGAAGGGTTAAAAAGGTCAGACCTTTTCAAAGCTTCATATGTGTGATCAGGCAACCCCCATGAACTGTAAATCAGTCATGACTCCCATAAAATTTCAAAGAAAAACTAAATCACACACACACACACAGCTTGGATGGAGGGACGTATTGGGTTGCGTAGAGACAGACAGTGCCTGCAATAGTTAGCTTTGTTCGAGCTAAAAAAGAACCGTCAGACCTAGAATTCTGAAACTTTAGAAACCTGATCTAGACCTCAGGTCGATAGTGCGTGGTGAGTTACGTGGCTCTAGAAGGTTCTCGGACCGAGAAACAACCTCGTACATTTGCAATGACTTCAATTCATTTTGACCATTACGAAAATGACGACATTTAGAAAAGTCTCAGAGACGCAAGACTAGGTGCATTGAAACCGGCTCGGCCCATAGAGACGGACCCCAACGTTTCTGTCCGATAGCTCATTCAAGGACCCCGTAGCAAGGCATGGAAAAAAGTGGATTTTCAGGGTGGATTAGGGTCTTGCTCGGGCACCAATTGACCTATCGAGCCAAAACTTGGGATTCGGGGTCGCCTCAACTAGGCCTACACATAACATCAGAACTGGACCCGCAGCTAGAACGTAACTACGTGTTTTACGTTTTTATTATAGTTTGAAGGCGTTGTGAATTTTGGGCCAGCTCTGAAGTATGTGATATATGGCTACTAAACGAGTTGGAAAAAGAGGGTTTGGTGTCAGTTTGTATCAGTTTGGTGTCAGAATGATATCTAATTGACTGATGGACAGTGACTTGCTGGTGACTATTGTCCATTTGCAATATGTTTAAACAGTGAGGTACCATCACCAAAGTGACATTCTGAAATCAACCCTAACGAGCGATGGAGAGGAACCAGAATCACTGCCCAGCCATCCCGAGTTCATCAGGCCAGTCAATTTCGCATTCCTGCAGGATTTTTGAGCATACCAAATTCATGATGGTAAATGCCCATTGAACCATATTGCAAATGCACAGTGAATTTGCAAAAGTGAGAAAACATAAACAAATGGACATAATGAAATCAACACAACGAGTGTGACTAGGTAACCCTCCTGAACTGTAAATCAGTGAATTTCTCCCAACAGATGTCAAAGAAAAGCTCTCACACACACACAGCAAGGATGGAGTGACAAAGTGCGGTGCTTAAAGACACAGAGAGCAGGCAATGGCATTACCATAATCTCTAGGCCGTGCCGAGTTCAACAAGATATCCCGCTTGACCGTAGCTCGCTCGGTCTAAGCGCAGCAACCATGAGAAAAGTAGGCCCAAAATGAAGCCTGCCCCCCAACGTCATTTGCTTTTGGGTGACAGTGAGAGAACCGTTAGGGTGAGAAGCAAAATTCGACCTCAGGTACGTTCATGAGGTCCTCCCGATCCGTGCAATCCTAACCTTGACCGTGTGGTATTAACCCTTAACAGTAAATCCAGGTTTTTTGATCTCACAGATTACAATGACTTCTCTCCCCATAGGAATACATTGCCTGCACCCTTAAAATTCAACCTGAAGCCTATGTGGGTTATGAATGCCGTATGAACCTGTCTTCAATGACAGTCCATCAGGCCACTATGAGGTCTACCTGTGTCAATTCTAAGCTTCCTGGACCAACCGGAAGTGGTTAAAATCACCCTAAAAGTGTATATCCATACCCTACCTGCAGTTTGATAGAAATAGTGCATTCAACCCTGTGTAAATCAGTCAGTTTTTGTGGTAAAGACTTAAAACTCAGGATTCTGTAAAAGCATACCCCAATGAGGATGTGTGTTGACTTATATGCACGTGCATTTGCAATATGATTCAAGAGTGAAAAAACATCACCAAATGGACATGATGAGGTCAACACAATGAGAGATGGAAAGGAGCAACTCTCACTGCCCGGCCATCCTGTGTTCATCAGGCCAGTCAATTTTGCATTTCTGCAGGATTTTTGAGCATGTCAAATTTCTTATGGCATTTGGCCCCCAAAAAAGTGACTTTTCACTTTGACTTCCTATGAAATCATATTGCAAATAGACAAAACATATGACTTATGCACAAGTAAAAAAAATAAAATAAAAATAATGATAATAAAAGTTGACAAAAGTATAGTTTGAGCAAAGTATAGTTTGACTTTTGAGCATGCCAAATTCGTGATTGTAAATGCCCATTGAAACATATTGCAAATGCGCGTGCATTTGCAATATGATTCAACAGTGAAAAAACATCACCAAATGGACATGATGAAATCAACACAACGAGTGATGGAAAGGAACAACTATCACTGCCCGGCCATCCTGTGTTCATCAGGCCAGTCAATTTTGCATTTCTGCAGGATTTTTGAGCATGTCAAATTTCATATGGCATTTGGCCACAAAAAAATAACTTTTGACTTTGACTTTTGACTTCCAATGAAATCATATTGCAAATGGCGAAAACATATGCCTCATGCACAAGTTTAAAAAAAAAAATAATAATAAAATATGACTAAAGTATGTTGATACAGTTCTTATACATGTTTGATTGACACAAAAATCTAAATAATTTTGAAATACGGTCCAGAAAGCACTTTTTTAAGGGTGTGAAGTGTGAAGTTTTTTCAAAATTTCTGCTATATTTGACTTTTGACTTCCAATGAAATCATATTGCAAATGGACAAAACACATGCCTTATGCGCAAGTAAAAAAAAATTTAAAAAATTCAAATAAAATTGGACAAAAGTATATTCATACAAATCAAATAAAATTTTATTTGTCACATACACATGGTTAGCAGATGTTAATGCGAGTGTAGCGAAATGCTTGTGCTTCTAGTTCCGACAATGCAGTAATAACCAACAAGTAATCTAACTAACAATTCCAAAACTACTGTCTTATACACACAAGTGTAAGGGGATAAATAATATGTACATAAAGATATATGAATGAGTGATGGTACAGAGCGGCAAAGGCAAGATACAGTAGATGGTATCGAGTACAGTATATACATATGAGATGAGTATGAAAACAAAGTGGCATAGTTAAAGTGGCTAGTGATACATGTATTACATAAAGATGCAGTAGATGATATAGAGTACAGTATATACATATACATATGAGATGAATAATGTAGGGTATGTAAACATTATATTAGGTAGCATTGTTTAAAGTGGCTAGTGATATATTTGACAACATTTCCCATCAATTCCCATTATTAAAGTGGCTGGAGTTGAGTCAGTGTGTTGGCAGCAGCCACTCAATGTTAGTGGTGGCTGTTTAACAGTCTGATGGCCTTGAGATAGAAGCTGTTTTTCAGTCTCTCGGTCCCAGCTTTGATGCACCTGTACTGACCTCGCCTTCTGGATGATAGCGGGGTGAACAGGCAGTGGCTTGGGTGGTTGTTGTCCTTGATGATCTTTATGGCCTTCCTGTAACATCGGGTGGTGTAGGTGTCCTGGAGGGCAGGTAGTTTGCCCCCGGTGATGCGTTGTGCAGACCTCACTACCCTCTGGAGAGCCTTACGTTTGTGGGCGGAGCAGTTGCCGTACCAGGCGGCGATACAGCCCGCCAGGATGCTCTCGATTGTGCATCTGTAGAAGTTTGTGAGTGCTTTTGGTGACAAGCTGAATTTCTTCAGCCTCCTGAGGTTGAAGAGGCACTGCTGTGCCTTCTTCACGATGCTGTCTGTGTGGGTGGACCAATTCAGTTTGTCTGTGATGTGTATGCCGAGGAACTTAAAACTTGCTACCCTCTCCACTACTGTTCCATCGATGTGGAAAGTGGGGTGTTCCCTCTGCTGTTTCCTGAAGTCCACAATCATCTCCTTAGTTTTGTTGACGTTGAGTGTGAGGTTATTTTCCTGACACCACACTCCGAGGGCCCTCACCTCCTCCCTGTAGGCCGTCTCGTCGTTATTGGTAATCAAGCCTACCACTGTTGTGTCGTCCGCAAACTTGATGATTGAGTTGGAGGCGTGCGTGGCCACGCAGTCGTGGGTGAACAGGGAGTACAGGAGAGGGCTCAGAACGCACAATTGTGGGGCCCAAGTGTTGAGGATCAGCGGGGTGGAGATGTTGTTGCCTACCCTCACCACCTGGGGGCGGCCCGTCAGGAAGTCCAGTACCCAGTTGCACAGGGCGGGGTGAGCTTGATGACGAGCTTGGATGGTACTATGGTGTTAAATGCCGAGCTGTAGTCGATGAACAGCATTCTCACATAGGTATTCCTCTTGTCCAGATGGGTTAGGGCAGTGTGCAGTGTGGTTGAGATTACATCGTCTGTGGACCTATTTGAGCGGTAAGCAAATTGGAGTGGGTCTAGGGTGTCAGGTAGGGTGGAGGTGATTTGGTGATATGGAAGTGAGTGCTACGGGGCGGTAGTCGTTTAGCTCAGTTACCTTAGCTTTCTTGGGAACAGGAACAATGGTGGCCCTCTTGAAGAATGTGGGAACAGCAGACTGGAATAGGGATTGATTGAATATGTCCGTAAACACACCAGCCAGCTGGTCTGCGCATGCTCTGAGGGCACGGCTGGGGATGCCGTCTGGGCCTGCAGCCTTGCGAGGGTTAACACGTTTAAATGTTTTACTCACCTCGGCTGCAGTGAAGGAGAGGCCGCATGTTTTGGTTGCAGGCCGTGTCAGTGGCACTGTATTGTCCTCAAAGCGGACAAAAAAGTTATTTTGTCTGCCTGGGAGCAAGACATCCTGGTCCGTGACGGGGCTGGTTTTCTTTTTGTAATCCGTGATTGACTGTAGACCCTGCCACATACCTCTTGTGTCTGAGCCGTTGAATTGAGATTCTACTTTGTCTCTATACTGACGCTTAGCTTGTTTGATTGCCTTGCGGAGGGAATAGCTACACTGTTTGTATTCGGTCATGTTTCCGGTCACCTTGCCCTGATTAAAAGCAGTGGTTCGCGCTTTCAGTTTCACGCGAATGCTGCCATCAATCCACGGTTTCTGGTTTGGGAATGTTTTAATCGTTGCTATGGGAACGACATCTTCAACGCACGTTCTCATGAACTCGCACACCGAATCAGCGTATTCGTCAATGCTGTTGTCTGACGCAATACGAAACATATCCCAGTCCACGTGATGGAAGCAGTGGAGTGTGGAATCAGATTGGTCGGACCAGCGTTGAACAGACCTCAGCGTGGGAGCTTCTTGTTTTAGTTTCTGTCTGTAGGCAGGGATCAACAAAATGGAGTCGTGGTCAGCTTTTCCAAAAGGAGGGCGGGACAGGGCCTTATATGCGTCGCGGAAGTTAGAATAGCAATGATCCAAGGTTTTGCCAGCCCTGGTTGCGCAATCGATATGCTGATACAATTTAGGGAGTCTTGTTTTCAGATTAGCCTTGTTAAAATCCACAGCTACAATGAATGCAGCCTCAGGATGTATGGATTCCACTTTACAAAGAGTCAAATAAAGTTCGTTCACAGCCATCAATGTGTCTGCTTGGGGGGGAATATATACGGCTGTGATTATAATCGAAGAGAATTCCCTTGGTAGATAATGCGGTCGACATTTGATTGTGAGGAATTCTAAATCAGGTGAACAGAAGGACTTGAGTTCCTGTATGCTTTTGTGACCACACAACGTCTCGTTAGCCATAAGGCATACGCCCCCACCCCTCTTCTTACCAGAAAGATGTTTGTTTCTGTCGGCGCGATGCGTGGAGAAACCAGCTGGCTGCACCGACTCCGATAGCGTCTCTCCAGTAACCCATGTTTCCGTGAAGCAAAGAACGTTACAGTCTCTAATGTCCCTCTGGTATGCTACCCTACAGTTCTTACACATGTGTAATTGACAAAAAAAATCGAAAGAATTTTTAAAAAACGGTCCAGAAAGCACTTTTTTAACCTCTTGCGACGAGCAATCCCGTATCCGGGAGCGTAATCATAGCCTCAAGTGCATTACCATAACGCAACTTTTCCTATTCATGAAAATCGCAAATGAAATTAAATAAATATATTCAGACACAAGCTTAACCTTTTCTTAACAACACTGTCATCTCAGAATGTCAAAATATGCGTTACAGCCAACGCTAGACAAGCATTTGTGTAAGTTTATCATGGCATAATGCTATGCTAGGCTCTGCTGGCAGCAGGCAACATTTTCACGAAAATAAGAAAAGCAACCAAATTAAATCATTTACCTTTGAAGAACTTCAGATGCTTTCACTCAGGAGACTCCCAGTTAGATAGCAAATGTTCCTTTTTTCCAAAAATATTATTTTTGTAGGAGAAATAGCTCCCGTTTCTTCATCATGCTTGGCTGAGAAATCGACCGGAAAATGCTACAACTATAACGCCAAACTTTTTTCATAATTTGCTCCATAATATCGACAGAAACACGGCAAACGTTGTTTAGGATCCATCCTCAAGGTGTTTTTAACATATAAATTCGATAATATATCCGTCGAGGCAATTGGTTTCTCATAAGAAGCGATTGGAAAAATGGCTACCTCAGTATTTTACGCAAGATTTTCTGCGGGAGACACCATGGGACCACATGCTATATGTGGTCCCTTACAGCCATTCTTCAATGGAAATTCCTAAAAAGACGTCACAATGCTATAGACACCTTGGGGAATACGTGGAAAACGTAAGCTCATTCATAGCTCATTCACAGCCATATAAGGAGTCATTGGCATGAGGCGGTTTCAAAAAATGTGGCACTTCCTGGTTGGATTTTTATCTGGGTTTCGCCTGTAACATCAGTTCTGTGGCACTCACAGACAATATGTTTGCAGTTTTGGAAACGTCAGAGTCTTTTCTTTCCAAAGGTGTCAATTATATGCATAGTCGAGCATCTTTTCGTGACAAAATCTTGTTTAAAACAGGAACGTTTTTCATCCAAAAATTAAAATAGCGCCCCCTAAATCCAAGAGGGGTTGCTAGGTTTTTGATTTTTTTTTCACTTTTTCAAAATTTTGCTTTTGGATGTTGACTTGTGTTGCATTTGCAATATGAAAAACCACGGTGGAGCGCGCTCGCCACCTGTTGGATTTTCAAAGTGTACCTGGCATTTGCCATATGGCATTTGCAATCAACATTGAACGAAACAACGCCGAATTGAGTGGTACTGGACACCGTGTATATGGTTTGTCCAGTGCCAATGACTTCCCATTCATTTTTGTCCATTTCAGGGGGGTGTTCCCTTACACGACCAACGGACATGGGAGCAAAAACCTACAAAGCCAGAGGGAACAGAGGGCACATACAGTGGGGAGAACAAGTATTTGATAACCTGCAAAATCGGCAGTGTTTCCTACTTACAAAGCATGTAGAGGTCTGTAATTCTTATCATAGATACACTTCAACTGTGAGAGATGGAATCTAAAACAAAAATCCAGAAAATCACATTGTATGATTTTTAAGTAATTAACTTGCATTTTATTGCATGACATAAATATTTGATCACCTACCAACCAGTAAGAATTCCGGCTCTCACAGACCTGTTAGTTTTTCTTAAAGAAGCCCTCCTGTTTTGAACTCGTTACCTGCATTAAAGACACCTGTCCACACACTCAATCAAATAGACTCCAACCTCTCCACAATGGCCAAGACCAGATATCTGTGTAAGGACATCAGGGATAAAATTGTAGACCTGCACAAGGCTGGGATGGGCTACAAGACAATAGGCAAGCAGCTTGGTGAGAAGGCAACAACTGTTGGCGCAATTATTAGAAAATGGAAGAAGTTCAAGATGACGGTCAATCACCCTCGGTCTGGGGCTCCATGCAAGATCTCACCTCGTGGGGCATCAATGATCATGAGGAAGGTGAGGGATCAGCCCAGAACTACACGGCAAGACCTGGTCAATGACCTGAAGAGAGCTGGGACCACAGTCTCAAAGAAAACCATTAGTAACACACTACGCCGTCATGGATTAAAATCCTGAAGCGTACGCAAGGTCCCCCTGCTCAAGCCAGCCCATGTCCAGGCCCGTCTGAAGTTTGCCAATGACCATCTGGATGATCCAGAGGATGAATGGGAGAAGGTTGTGTGGTCAAATGAGACAAAAATAGAGCTTTTTGGTCTAAACTCCACTCGCCGTGTTTGGAGGAAGAAGAAGGATGAGTACAATCCCAAGAACACCATCCCAACCGTGAAGCATGGAGGTGGAAACATCATTCTTTGGGGATGCTTTTCTGCAAAGGGGACAGGACGACTGCACCGGATTGAGGGGAGAATGGATTTGGCCATGTATCGCGAGATCTTGGCCAACAACCTCCTTCCCTCAGTAAGAGCATTGAAGATGAGTCGTGGCTGGGTCTTCCAGCATGACAAGGACCCGAAACACACAGCCAGGGCAATTAAGGAGTGGCTCCATAAGAAGCATCTCAAGGTCCTCTCCAGACCTGAACCCAATAGAAAATCTTTGGAGGGAGCTGAATGTCCGTATTGCCCGTACTGTATTATTTGTGTACCTGTTTGACATTTTACTGCATTGTTAGGAGCTAGTAGTATAAGCATTTCACTGAACCCGCTATATCATCTGCAAAACTGTGCACGTTACCAGTAAACTTTGATTTGAGATGTACAAATGTCTACACATGTAACGCGATTCGTCTTCCTCAGACGAGGAGTGTGAAAGATCGAACCAATGTGCGGCGTGGTAAGTGTTCTTCATTTTTAATGAAAAGTCACTGAACACGAAAATACAAAATAACAAAGTGAAAGACAGAAACGAAAAATGAAACAGTTCTGTATGTAGGAAACACAGACACAGAAAACAATCACCCACAATTCAAGTGGGAAAAACAGGCTGCCTAAGTATGGTTCTCGATCAGAGACAACGATTGACAGCTGCCTCTGATTGAGAACCATACCAGGCCAAACACATAGAAAACCAAAACTAGAACAACACATAGAATGCCCACCCCAACTCACGCTCCGACCAACCTAAAATAGAAACAAAAACAAGGAACTAAGGTCAGGACGTGACAGCACCCTCACCCCAAATGTGCGGACTCCGGCCGCCAAACCTAAACCCATAGGGGAGGGTCTGGGTGGGCATCTGTCCGCGGTGGCGGCTATGGTGCGGGACGTGGACCCCACTCCACCATAGTCTCGGCCCACTTAAGTGGCACCTTAGGAGCGCTGACCCTCGCCGCCGATCTCGGACTGGGGGCCCTTCCAGCTGGCCCCGAACATATTGGAGGCTCCGGCAGCGCCGGAATGAAGGGAGACTCCGGCAGCTCCTGACCGACGGGCGGCCCTGGCAGCTCCTGACTGACGGGCGGCTCTGGCAGCTCCTGACTGACGGGCGGCTCTGGCAGCTTCTGACTGACGGGTGGCTCTGGCAGCTCCTGACTCTGGAGGGTCCGGACTGGAGGGAGTCTCTGGAAGGAGAAGACACAGAGACAGCCTGGTGTATGGGGCTGCCACAGGGCCCACAAGGCTGGGGAGACCTACAGGAGGCCTGGTGGGTAGAGGCACCGGATAAACCGGGCTGTGGGGGAGCACTGGAGCTCTGGTGCGCAGCCTTGGCACCATACTTCCAGGCTGAATGCCCAATTTAGCCCGGCCTCTCCAGAGTGCAGGCACAGATTAAACCGAGCTGTGGATGAGCACTGGAGATCTGGTGCATACCATTCACACCTCTCCATTTGGCTCAATGCCCACTTTCGCCCGGCACGAGCGGAGCGCAGGCATAGGACGCACTGCACCCTCCCAGCGCCCCGGAGGCACAGCACGCAGAGCTGGCGCAGGATACCCTGGGCCGAAATGACGTACCGGAGACCAAACACGCTGGGCCGGCACAATGCGCCCTGGCTGGATGCCCACTCTCAAATGGCTGGCCTATAGCGCACCGGGCTAAGAGCGCGTACTGGCGACACCGTGCGCTTGACCGCATAACACGGTGCCTGACCAGTACTGCGCTTCTTCCGGTAAGCACGGGGAGTTGGCTCAGGCATATCGCCTGACTCCGCCAATCTCCCCGTGTGACCCCCCCAAAAATTTGGGGTGCTGCCTCTCGTGCCTGTTGCGCTGACTTACCTCGAATTTCCGCCTCTCAGTTTCGCTGCCTGCAGTTCTTCCTTGGGGCGGTGATATTCCCCAGCCTGTGCCCAGGGTCCCTTGCCGTCTAATATCTCCTCCCAAGTCCAGGAATCCAGAACCCTCTGCTCCGGGTTACCACGCTGCTTGGTCCTTTTTTGGTGGGTGATTCTGTAACGCGATTCATCTTCCTCCGACGAGGAGTATGAAAGATCGGACCAATGTGCAGCGTGGTAAGTGTTCGGAGTTTTTCATGAAAAGTCACTGAACACGAAAATACAAAATAACAAAGTGAAAAATAGAAACGAAGAACGAAACAGTTCTGTATGGAGGAAACACAGACACAGAAAACAATCAAAACAGGCTGCCTAAGTATGATTCTCAATCAGAGACAAAGATTGACAGCTGCCTCTGATTGAGAACCATACCAGGCCAAACACATAGAAAACCAAAACTAGAACAACACATAGAATGCCCACCCCAACTCATGCCCCGACCAACTTAAAATAGAAACAAAAACAAGGAACTAAGGTCAGGACGTGACAACACATGTTGAAATACCTAAATCATTTTGAAATCTTGTTAGTTTGTAATGTATACAGTCAACACTTTCAGCCAAGCCTGATCACTTTAACAGCCATTTCTGTGGGAAGTTCAAATAACACGTGCATGATTCCACCTCTTCTTCCGATGTCCTTTCCATTTGAAACAAACATTCGAGAGCATGCACATCGGATCCAATTGCCTACACACAAAAAGAATACACCCCACCACCAACAAAAATGGTCCGCTCTATAAATCACAAAACGGGAGGCAAGAGATACCAAACAAGGTGTTTGCAGGAGATAGAGTTGGCTGTGGGAGCGTTGGAGCGTGAACCCGGGCCGGGTGGCGGACGACGAGGAGTCGTGACACCCCTGTCCCTGGCCACCTGTGTGTGGGGTTGAGTGTGGGGGTGTGTGGAGGTGAGTGCCGGAATGGGTGGCAGGCCGCCAATGGCAGGTGAAGAAACCTCCAGTTGGCACCTCAGGCACAGCAGAGGTGCACAGGGAGGGGGTTAAGAGGGGCTTAGTGCTGTGAGTGTGTGTGTGTGTGTGTGTATCTGTGCCACTTATCCTTCATCTGCTCAGTAGAGGAATGAAGAAGTGTGTGTGTCAAATCATATATAGTTCCACTATGACAGAAAGAGCACCATAACAACAAGTCTAACTTAATCTAATTCAAACAATGATCGTGAATTTATAAACTCATCACTGTGGCTGCACTGGTTCATTTGTAAGGGTCCTTGGCGTTAAACACACTCCAAATAGTCATTAATAGGTGAGGTTTTGATGAATTCGTTGCAACATAATTCTCGCAGGGGCTGTTGCTGTTTCACAGTGTATTACCGTAATATGCCACACACAAAAGCTATTGTTTCTTAATCACACTGCCTGAATCATATGACCTTGGGAGATGTACAGTGATGATGTACCTGAATGTCTGTCTCTGTGTGATGTTGTTGTGTTATACTTCTATACTACAGTATACTACCTTAATACTGGAACAGTGTCCAGAAATCGGGACAGTGTTACGCAATATTTGACTAGAATGGTGTTGTAAACAACAGCCAACCTTCCGTGACATAGACATGTCTTATATCGCCAGAAAGCTTAAATTATTGTTAAGATGAATGCAGTAACTGTAAGTGACTAAATGTCTAAAAGGTTCAAATAAAACTGAGGATGCATAGTGAATTCTCCACACCCTGTGTTTCCAATCCAATAGTTACCAT
The DNA here is from genome assembly GCF_018296145.1 of Oncorhynchus tshawytscha. NCBI lineage: Eukaryota > Metazoa > Chordata > Actinopteri > Salmoniformes > Salmonidae > Oncorhynchus > Oncorhynchus tshawytscha. Next base: position 51,640,917 of record NC_056435.1, read on the forward strand.
TCACAGCAGACCGCGCCCCCACCCCAAACTTGTTAGTATTGACATTTTTTGACTGTGCACTTTCACAAATCGCCTGAGGAGATATGGGGCACCTGCACTATGGTATGCTGCGTAATGGTATGCTGCTTCGCCTGCCTTTACACAAAACCTTGCCCCAAGTCCTTGGCGGGCGTTAGCAGTGGTCACCCTCTCGCTACGTTCCCCCCTCTGTGCCTACGTGGCTAACAGGGCCCCCCAGGCAAGGACTGGCCCCATGATTGGCTAGATGCCCTCTGGAGAGGATCTTGTGACACTTTATGAGTCTCAAATAGCACTCTATTCCATATATAGTGCACTACTTTGACCAGGGCTGTGCACTATATACGGAATAGGGTGCCATTTGGAATACAGACACTGCCTGCTGGGTACAAAATACTATGATGGTCAAAACACGCTGTTGGTGGGAACTGTGTGTCTTCACTTAAAATAGTAAACCTATGGGAAGAATATTTGTGAAAAAAGGGCATGAGGGGGCTTTTTAAGAGGGTTTTTAAGCAAGAGAAAAGGTGGAGGTATTTGCCCTTCAAGCCGGACTGTTTTCATGCACTGAATGCAAGCCTTTTCATCACACAAAGCAGTAGACAAGCACCTTCATGTCATGCAAAAGACAGAGAAAAGGAGTAAAAACACAAACAACTTTGAGGTGGTAAAAAAAACAGTAGTAGTGATGAATTCTCTCCCAGAGTGCTTTCATTCAGGATGCTCTCCCCCCCCCCCTTGCTGGGATAAGATATTCCACAAACAGCCAGTCAGTCAGTTTACCAGACATTAGCTTTGCGGTCATGCGAAGGGCAGATGCTACTGAGGGGGAGATAATTGGTCATGAGGTGTCTGAAATGTGTAATTAAATAGGACAAGACACTCCTCTCCCATCCCCTCTTCCTTTTCATTGGGTGATCTGAGCATCTTAGCGTCAGCTTTGATCTCAGTTAAAGTTCTCTGAGCATTTCAGATAGGATCAATTTTCTTTAACACAGATCGCTCTCCCCCCCCACCCACCCACCCACCCACCAACCCACCAACCCCTCCGGCAATATGTAGTTGTTTACAACAACCTCAGTAGCATCCAAAATAGCAGAAGGTTGACTTTCTCTCCCTCCGCTTTTCTTGATTCCTCTCGTGGTTGGCATTCCAACGGATGTGTGCATCTGTACTCTCTCTGAGTTACATTCTGAACGAGTAAACTGTTCCAGTATGATAATTGCCCTGCAATGGATATGTGACATAAATTATCATTGATGTAAATGCAACAAGCTCCACACTATTATTACATGTAGTACACAACGCCATCTTGCTCGTTCCGTCTTATAGGCAGAAACTCAAACAGAATGTACCAGTGACGACCAGTGACGAGAACCATTCAACGCTGGTCTGACCAATCGGAAGACACGCTTCAAGATTGTTTGATCGTGTGGACTGGAAAATGTACTGGTCAGCCTCAGAGAACAACATTGACCTATACGCTGACTGAGTGAGTGTGTTTATTAAGAAGTGCATTGGAGATGTTGTACCAACTGTGACTATTAAAACCTACCCTAACCAGAATATGTGGATGGATGGCGGCATTCGAACAAAACTGAAAGCGCGATCCACCACATTTAACCATAGAAAGAGGTCTGGAAACATGGCCGAATTTAAACAGTGTAGTTCTTCCCTCCCTAAGGCAATCAAACAAGCGAAATGACGGTACAGGTACGAGGTGGAGTCGCAATTCAACGACTCAGACACAAGACGTATGTGGCAGGGTCTACAGGAAATCACGGACTACAAAAACAGCCACATTACGGATACCAACGTCACGCTTCCAGATAAACTAAACAACGTCTTTGCTCACTTTGAGGATAATTCAGTGCCACCATCGCGGCTCGCAAACAAAGACTGCGTCCCCCTTCTCCTTCTCCATGGCTGATGTGAGTAAAATATTTAAACTTGTTAACCCTCGCAAGGCTGCTGGCCCAGATGGGATCCCTTGCCGCGTCCTCAGAGCAGGCACAGACCAGCTGACTGGTGTGTTTACGGACATATTCAATCGCTCCCTATCCTAATCTGTTGTCCCCACATGCTTCAAGGTGGCTACCATTGTTCCTGTACCCAAGAAAGCAAAGATAACTGAACTAAATGACTACCGCCCCGTAGCACTTACTTCTGTCATCATAAAGGGCTTGAGAGGCTAGTCAAGGATCATATCACCGCCACCATACTGGCCACTCTAGACCCACTTCAGTTTGCAAACCGCCCCAAAAGGTCCACAGATATCGCAATCACCATCACACTGCACACTGCCCTATCCCATCTGAACAAAAATAATGCCTATCTAAGAATGCTGTTCATTGACTACAGCTCAACATTCAACACCATAGTACTCTCCAAGCTCATTATCAAGCTGAAGGCCCTGGGTCCCAACCCCGCCCTGTGCAACTGGGTCCTGGACTTTCTGATGGGCCACCCCCAGGTGGTGAAGGTAGGAAACAACATCTCCACTTTGCTGATGCTCAACACAGGGTCCCAACAAGTGTGTGTGCCCAGCCCTCTCTCTCCCTGTTCACCCACGACTGTGTGGCCATGCACACCTCCAACTCAATCATCAAGTTTGCAGAAGACAAAAGAGTAGTGGGCCTGATTACCAATAACGACGAGACAGCCTACAGGGAGGAGGTGAGTGGACTCGGAGTGTGGTGTCAGGAAAACAACGTCTCACTCAACGTCAACAAAACAAAGGAGATGATCATGGACTTCAGGGAACAGCAGAGGGAGCACCCCCCTATCCACATCGAAGGGACAGCAGGGCATAAGGTGGAAAGTTTTAAGTTCCTGGGTGTACACATCACAGACAAACTGAAATTGTCCACCCACACAGTGAAGAAGGCGCAACACCACCTCTTCAAACTCAGGAGGCTGAAGAAATGTAGCTTGTCACCCAAAACCCTGACAAACTTTTACCGATGCATAATCGAGAGCATCCTGTCAGGCTGTATCACAGCCTGGTACGGCAAATGCACCGCCCTCAACGCATCACTGGGGGCAAACTACTTGCCCTCCATGACACCTACAGCACCTGATGTCACAGGAAGGCAAAAAAGATCAAGGACAATAACCACCCGAGCCACTGCCTGTTCACACCGCTATCAGTACAGGTGCGTCAAAGCTGGGATTGAGAGATTGAAAAACAGCTCTGGACTGCTAAACATGCAATCACTAACTTAGAGAGGCTGCTGCCTACATTGAGACCCAATCACTGGACACTAATAAATGGATCTCTAGTCACTTTAAACAATGGCACTTTAATAATGCTTACATATCTTACTTTACTCATATCACATGTATACGCTGTATTTATACCACCTACTGCACATTGCCTATGCCGCTCGGCCATCGCTCATCCATATACTTATATGTACATATTCTCATTCACCCCTTTAGACTTGTGTGTATTAGGTAGTTGTTGGGGAATTGTTAGATTACTTGTTAGATATTACTGCACTGTCGGAACTAGAAGCACAAGCATTTCGCTACACTCGCATTAACATCGGCTAACCATGTGTATGTGACCAACAAAATTTTATTTGATTTGACAAGCAATGTCTTTTCAAATAAGGAAAACATGAGATATTCATGTGAGAATCCCATAACTGATAAAGTGTCTTCTAGTAAATTAAACCTACCGTACCTAAATGTATTTTGATCAATGTATAATGTAGCCTATGTTCAGCGAGGTGAGATCTCCAAGGGTCTGGTGTAGATTAAAAAAGCATCGGTTGTGGCCCTTACGACTTGGCACATGGCCAGCCGGTCCCTCCCTAGCCCAATAACCAGGAGTGTGAGGGTGATGAAGGAGAGAGGCCAGAGTTAGAGGACGTTTGGCCCATTACAACCTGCTCAATAAGGGACAAGGGACTTTAGATGGAGGAATGGGAGAGAAGGGAAGAGGGGGATGTATTTTAATATTCATCATCCAGATTTTAAGAGGTTGCCGATGAGATGAAACTAAGCAGGAAATGCATGTTCATCAAGGAAGACTGGCTAACTGCTGCACTAATGGAAGGATATGCCCTATTTTGATGCAGTGAATATCCTCCTATAGTTATTGTTACCTGGGGATATTGCGTGTTGGATGCCACAAGCGGTGTATTGTCTAAACATACCCTATGCTACTGGCACCCACAAATATATTTATATTTGTCACATGCTTCGTAAAAAAAACTGGTGTAGAGTAATAGGGATAGGCCTACTTACGGGTCATTTTCCAACAATGCAGACTTAAAGATGAAGCTAAAAAATATACAATAAAAATAGAAACCATTTGGCCCATAGGGAATTTTCTTTTTTTACACTATGTACGATGTGATGTGTAGTTCCTCAGTTCTTAGTGGTTAAGACAGCCCAAGTGTGGTTCTGTATAATAGACTCAGACCTACCTCTCTAAGCATGCTCTGCACAGGGAGTTTCAGCCAACTCTTTGTGTTCCAGGCTGCTCAGCCCTCTGCTCCCCCTCCCCCCTCCATCTGCTCATGGGCTGGGGAGAGTTCGAGCCAGGCCGGGCCACGAGCTGGAACAAGTCTATCTGCAGTAGCAGACTTGGATCCAGACACAGAGAAGGCTCAGACTGCATGGCAGAGGCTTTCCTCAATACCCTGATGCAGATGACTTCGCTTTTTTCTCCCCCCACCCACACTCACAGCACAATAATACCCTTTTGTAGTGCAAGGGCAAAATCCCAGCTTTGTCCTGTCAACCTTAATTTATGGCACATATTCTGGACACACATATTGTTGCTTATGCTACAAAGGTGAAGCATTCAACGAGGCAGCGGAAGAGCTGGCAAGGAAAGTCTAGCACTTTCTTTGTTCGAAAATTGTATGAATGAGTCAGTCGCGTTTGGCTTTCCCAACTCAACTCCACTAGTGCATTGATTCCCAAACTTCAAAAAGTCTAAGAGGCACAAAGGTGGGATGTCTGTTTTTTTCTAATCTGATTGTGTCTCAGCTTTTCTTTAGGGCTTCTCAGTTAACTAAAATGGGGACCAACTGACGATAATTCTCTGTTTACACTCTTAGAAAAAAATTGTTCCAAAAGGGTTTTTGCCTGTCACGATAGAGAACTATTTTTGGTTCAAGGTAGAACTAATTTGGGTTCCATGTAGAACCCTCTGTGTAAAGGATTCTACATGGAACCCAAAATGGTTCTACCTGGAACCAAAAGGGTTCTACAAGGAACCAAAAAGGGTTCTTCAAAGGGTTATCCTATGGGGACAACCGAAGAACCCTTTTAGGTTCTAGATGACACCTTTTTTAGTCTAGGTCTCTTCAAAACATGACCCTCATGAATCATTGGATATTGAAAGGAAGTTTTGTTTTCAGGTTTTCAAAGCCTGCCCTCTTTGTTAACAATTCAATAAGATGTTCAAATGTTCATAAATGACCAGCATGGTCACATAACAGGTCAGAATTCCATAGCCGCAGGCAGAACAGTTGAAACTGGAGCAGCAGCACGGCCAGGTGGACTGGGGACAGCAAGGAGTCATCATGCCAGGTAGTCCCGAGGCATGGTCCTAGGGCTGAGGTCCTCCAAGAGAGAGAAAGGAAAGAGAAATAGAGAATTAGAGAGAGCATACTTAAATTCACACAGGACAACGGATAAGACAGGAGAAGTACTCCAGATATAACAAACTGACACTAGCCCCCTGACACAAACTACTGCAGCATAAATACTGGAGGCTGAGACAGGAGGGATCAGGAGACACTGTGGCCCCATCTGATGATACCCCCGGACAGGGCCAAACAGGAAGGATATAACCCCACCCACTTTGCCAAAGCACAGCCCCCACACCACTAGAGGGATATCTTCAACTACCAACAAGATCTCCGCCACGGCACAACCAAGGGGGGCGCCAACCCAGACAGGAAGTTCACATCAGTGATACAACCCACTCAAGTGACGCACCCCTCCTAGGGACGGCATGAAAGAGTAAAAGTAAGCCAGTTACTCAGCCCCTGTAATAGGGTTAGAGGCAGAGAATCCCAGTGGAAAGAGGGGAACCGACCATGCAGAGACAGCAAGGGTAGTTCGTTGCTCCAGAGCCTTTCCGTTCACCTTCACACTCCTGGGCCAGACTACACTCAATCATATGACCCACTGAAGAGATGAGTCTTCAGTAAAGACTTAAAGGTTGAGACCGAGTTTCCGTCTCTCACATGGTAGGCAGACCATTCCATAAAAAATGAGCTCTATAGGAGAAAGCCCTGCTTCCAGCTGTTTGCTTAGAAATTATAGGGACAATTAGGAGGCCTGCGTCTTGTGACCGTAGCGTACATGTAGGTATGTACAGCAGGACCAAATTGGAAAGATAGGTAGGAGCAAGCCCATGTAATGCATTGTAGGTTAGCAGTAAAACCTTGAAATCAGCCCTTGCCTGGACAGGAAGCCAGCACTGGAGTAATATGATACATTTTTGGGGGTTCTAGTCAGGATTCTAGCAGCCGTATTTAGCACTAACTGAAGTTCATTTGGTGCTTTATCTGGGTAGCCGGACAGTAGAGCATTGCAGTAGTCTAACCTAGAAGTACCAAAACCATGGATGAATTTTTCTGCATCATTTTTGGACAGAAAGTTTCTGATTTTTGCAATGTCACGTAGATGGAAAAAAAGCAGTCCTTGAAACAGTCTTGATATGTTCGTCAAAAGAGAGATCAGGGTCCAGAGTAATGCCAAGGTCCTTCACAGTTTTATTTGAGACGACTGTACAACCATCAAGATTAATTGTCAGATTCAACAGAAGATCTCTTTGTTTCTTGGGACCTAGAACAAGCATCTCTGTTTTGTCTGAGTTTAAAAGTAGAAAGTTTGCAGCCATCCACTTCCATATGTCTGAAACACAGGCTTCTAGCGAGGACAATTTTGGGGCTTCACCATGTTTCATTGAAATGTACAGCTGTGTGTCTTCCGCATAGCAGTGAAAGTTAACATTATGTTTTCGCATGGCATCCCCAAGAGGTCAAACATATAGTGAAAACAATAGTGGTTCTAAAACGGAACCTTGAGGAACACCGAAATTTACAGTTAATTTGTCAGAGGACAAACCATTCACAGAGACAAACTGATATCTTTCTGACAGATGAGATCTAAACCAGGCCAGAACTTGTCCGTGTAGACCAATTTGGGTTTCCAATCTCTCCAAAAGAATGTAGAATTGATGCCCTTGATTCAGCAGAGTTAAACCGTGTTGGAACTATCATTTGGAGCATGAATGTGTGAGTCTATTTCTCTATACATTCAAAATATGTTCCTCTGTTGACCAGGATGTGGTTATTTCTCTTCAACTCAAGGCCTGAGTCAAAGAAAGTGCATCAAGAAAGAAGTCTCCTCCTTTGCTGTGGGCCCTATGTCTGGGTCTCAAATGGCACCCCTTTCCCTACATAGTGCACTACTTTCAACCAGGACCCATAGGGTCTGTTCTCCTTGACATGCCATCCGTGGACTAATCCGAAGTGACTGACTGCCCCCTGATGCAGAGCACAGCACTGAGCACAGACCTTTCAGATTCCGTCAACGGTGGGGGAAACAAAAGCTCCGGGGGAAAAAAGCAAACCCACTGTTGAACGGATTGACATTTCCTGTGATATTTGAGTCAAACTGCACATACATACATGGCTTTCAGGAGAAAACATGGCATTCACTCCAGGGAGACCCTCACCACCCAACCCCACTCTGAAGTACAGCTCAATCCAGCAGGTATGCTGTGGTAGTTAAAGTGATGATGTTGGTGGGGTGAGTTTACCGTGATCTTAATGTACTAGTTGGCAGAAGCATACAACTTACAATTTGGTCACACTTCATTTGGATAGTCCCATATATACAGTTTCTTGCAAAAGTATTCTCCCCCTTGGCGTTTTTCCTATTTTGTTGCATCACAGCCTGTAATTTAAATTGATTTTCATTTGGATTTCATGTAATGGACATACACAAAAGAGTCCAAATTGGTGAAGTGAAATTTAAAGCAATAACTTGTTTAAAAAAATTCAAAAAAATATTAAACTTAAAAGTGGTGCGTGTATATGTATTCACCCCCTTTGCTATGAAGCCCCTAAATAAGATCTGGTGCAACCAATTACCTTCAGAAGTCACATAATTAGTTAAATATTGTCCACCTGTGTGCAATCTAAGTGTCAAATGATCTGTCACATTCTCTCAATATATATACACCTGTTCTGAAAGGCCCCAGAGTCTGCAACACCACTAAGCAAGGGGCACCATGAATACCAAGGAGCTCTCCAAACAGGTCAGGGACAAAGTTGTGCATTATTACAGATCAGGGTTGGGTTATAAAAAAATATCTGAAACTTTGAACATCCCACAGAGCACCATTAAATACATTATTAAAAAATGGAAAGAATATGGCACCACAACAAATCTGCCAATAGAGGGCCGCCCACCAAAACTCACAGACCAGGCAAGGAGGGCATTAACCAGAGAGGCAACAAAGTGACCAAAGATAACCCCGAAGGAGCTAAAAAGCTCCACAGCAGAGATTTGAGTATCTGTGCATAGGACCACTTTAAGCCATACACTCCACAGAGCTGGGCTTTACAGAAGAGTGACCAGAAAAAAGGCTAAAGGAAAAAATAAGCAAACACGTTTGGTGTTCGCCAAAAGGCATGTGAGAGACTCCCTAAACATATGGAAGAAGGTACTCTGGTCAGATGTGACTAAAATGTAGCTTTTTGGCCATCAAGGAAAATGCTAAGTCTGGCGCAAACCCGACACCTTTCATCACCCCGAGAACACCATCCCCAAAGTGAAGCAGAGTGGTGGCAGCATCATGCTGTGGATGTTTCATTGGCAGGGACTGGGAAACTGGTCAGAATGATGGATGGCGCTAAATACAGGGAAATTCTTGAGGGAAACCTGTTTAAGTCTTCCAGAGATTTGAGACTGGAAAGGAGGTTCCCCTTCCAGCAGGACAATGACCCTAAGCATACTGCTAAAACAACACTTGAGTGGTTTAAGGGGAAACATTTAAATGTCTAGGAATGGACTAGTCAAAGCCCAGACCTCAATCCAATTGAGAATCTGTGGTATGACTTAAAGATTGCTATACACCAGTGGAACCCATCCAACTTGAAGGAGCTGGAGCAGTTTTGCCCTGAAGAATGGGCAAAACTCCCAGTGGCTAGATGTGCCAAGCTTATAGAAACATACCCCAAGAGACTTGCAGGTGTAATTGCTGCTAAAGGTGGCTCTACAAAGTATTGACTTTGTGGGGGTGAATAGTTATTCACGCTCAAGTTTTCAGTTTTTTTGGTATTTTTTCACAATAAGAAATATTTTGCATCTTCAAAGTGGTAGGCATGTTATGTAAATCAAATGATAGAAACCCCCTAAAAAACTATTTTAATTCCAGGTTGTAAGGCTACAAAATAGGAAAAATGCCAAGGGGGTGAATGCTTTCGCAAGCCACTGTAGATGATCTACAGATTGTCATATCTGTTGATAAGCAACTGCTTGCTAAGGTTAGGGTTAGAATAAGGGTAAGGGTTAAGTTTAGGGTTATGATAAGGGTTAAGGTTAGGACTAGGGTTAGAGTTAGTGGATTGTTATTGAACATCGACTGAACATCTACAAACCATCTACTTGGGACTGTCCAAATAAAGTGATTCCTTCAATTCTAACCATCTACCTTGAACTATACAAATAAAGTGTTACCTTCAATGTGTATCTGCCTCTACTTGGTCTATACTGTGTTTAGATTATGTCCCTCACCCATTTGAAAATATCAAAACATCTCTGTTGCTGGGTACTAGCAAAATTACTTGCATTCTGTGTCAGCAACTAATGGACACAGCTGAAGGGTCTCAAGTAATCTGGTCCCTAACGTCATCTTGATCACTCTCCTGGGCTTATCAACACGTGTTATGTAATTCTCTTTTCTTTTGCATAGTAAACAGATTGGGGGATTGTTGTTCTTTTTAAAGGGCATGGATGATCAGGGACCCAGGAATACCTTTTGTCATCAGAGGGTTCAATAACTGACATTGTCACGTTTTGACCCTAGTTATTGTGTTAATTGTTTGTTTTAGTCGGTCAGGACATGAGTTGGGTGGGCATTCTATGTTTTGTGTGTCTAGGTTGTATTTCTGTGTTCGGCCTAGTATGGTTCTCAAATCAGGAGGCAGGTGTCGTTAGTTGTCTCTGATTGAGAATCATACTTAGGTAGCCTGGGTTTCACTGTTGTTCTGTGGGTGATTGTTTCCGTGTCTGTGTTTGTTTCACCACCTAGGACTGTTTCGGTTTTCTGTAGTGTTCTCGGTTATCATCTATATTAAAAGATGTTTAACACTAACCACGCTGCATTTTGGTCCTCCTCTCCTTCAGCGGAAGAAAACCGTTACAGAATCACCCACCACAAAAGGACCAAGCGGCGTGGTAAGCAGCAGCAGGAGAGGCAGCAGTAGCAGCAGCAGCGGCAGCACTATTTGGAGAAATGGACTTGGGAGGAGATCCTAGACGGGAAAGGACCCTGGGCAGAGCCAGGGGAATATCACCGCCCCAAAGCAGAGCTGGAGGCAGCGAAAGCAGAGAGGCGGCATTATGAGAAGCTAGCACGGCAGAGCGGCTGGAGGCCCGAGAGGCAGCCCCAAAAACTTCTTGGGGGGTGGCACAGGGAGAGTGTGGCAGAGTCAGGAGTCAAACCTGAGCCAACTCCCCCTGTTTACCGTAAGGAGCCATGGATGGAATCAGAGCAGTCGGCGAAGTTGAGATGTGCGTCTGAGAATGTTGAGGAGTTATTGGACAGAATAGAGAGAGAGCTGTTGGTTTGGCGTAGTATGCACGGCATTCGCCCTGAGGAGCGTGTTAGCTGTCCAATGCCACCTGTGTCAGTTCCTCGTACTCAGCCTGAAACTTGTGTTAGAGTTCCGGAAGATTTGATGCCGGCTATACACACCAGGTCTCCAGTACACCTTCAAGCCCGGTGTGTCCTGTTCCTTGCACTCACCCTGAGGTGCGTGTCCCCAGCCCAGTACCACCAGTGCCGGGCACCCCGCACCAGGCTGTCTCTCCGTTCTTTGGCTACAGGTGCTCCCGCCTGTCCAGCGCTGCTAGAGCCTTTATACTCTCCAGTGCTGCCGGAGTCTCCCGCCTGTCTGGCGCTGCCAGAGCTTCCGCCCCTCAGTCCAACGGGGCCAGAGCCCCTCAGTCCAGAGGCGCCAGAGCCCCTCTGTCCAGCGCTGCCAGAGCCTTCCTCCTCTCTAACGCTGCCGGAGTCTCCCACTTGTCCGGCGCTGCCAGAGCTTCCGCCCCTCAGTCCAGAGGCGCCAGAGCCCCTCAGTCCAGAGGCACCAGAGCTCATCTGTCCAGCGCTGCCAGAGCCTTCCTCCTCTCCAGCGCTGCCGGAGTCTCCAGTCTTTCCAGCACCACCTGAGCTGGCCATCTGCCCAGCGCCGTCTGAGCTGGCCGTCTGCCCAGCGACGCCTGAGCTGCCTGTCTGCCCAGCGCCATCAGTCTCCCGTCTGTCCAGAGCTGCTAGAGTCTCCAGTCTGTCCAGAGCTGCTAGAGTCTCCCGTCTGTCATGAGCTGCTAGAGTCTCCCGTCTGTCATGATCCGCCAGAGCCGCCAGTCTGTCATGAGCCGCCAGAGCCGTCAGTCAGCGTGGAGGAGCCAGAGCCGCCAATCAGCGTGGAGCCGCCAGAGCCGCCTGTCAGCGCCAGAGCCGTCAGTCAGCCAGGATCTGCCAGAGCCGCCAGTCAGCCAGGATCTGCCAGAGCCGCCATTCAGCCAGGATCTGCCAGAGCCGTCAGTCGGCCAGGATCTGCCAGAGCCACCAGTCAGCCAGGATCTGCCATAGCCGTCAGTCATCCAGGAGCTGCCAGAGCCTTCAGTCAGCAAGAAGTTGCCAGAGCCGTCAACCTGCCTGAGCTACCCCTCAGTCCTGAGCTACCCCTCAGTCCTGAGCTACCCCTCAGTCCTGAGCTACCCCTTAGTCCTGAGCTACCTATCAGTCCTGAGTTACCTCTCAGTCCTGAGCTACCCCTCAGTCCTGAGCTACCCCTCAGTCCTGAGCTACCCCTCAAGTCCAGAGGTGTCCCTCAGTCCGGTGGGCCTGTTGTTTAGGGTTCCCAGTTTAGGGTCGGCGGCAAGGGTCGCCGTTCCTAGGAGACCACAGAGGCGGACTAAGACTATGGTTGAGTGGGGTCCACGTCCAGCGCCAGAGCCGCCACCGCGGACAGATGCCCACGAGACCCTCCCCTATAGGTTCAGGTTTTGCGGCCGGAGTCCGCACCTTGAGAGGGGGATACTGTCACGTTCTGACCCTAGTTATTGTGTTAATTGTTTGTTTTAGTTGATCAGGACGTGAGTTGGGTGGGCATTCTGTGTTTTGTGTGTCTAGGTTGTTTTTCTGTGTTCGGCCTAGTATGGCTCTCAATCAGAGGCAGGTGTCGTTAGTTGTCTCTGATTGAGAATCCTACTTAGGTAGCCTGGGTTTCACTGTTGTTTTGTGGATGATTGTTTCCGTGTCTGTGTTTGTTTCACCACACATGACTGTTTCGGTTTTCCATTTAAAAAAAATATATTTTGTAAGTGTTCTAACACTAACCACGCTGCATTTTGGTCCCCCTCTCCTTCAGCGGACGAAAACCGTTACAGACATGAAGTGTGATATTTAACATTCTCTGCATGTAAAACACTCCATATTTAGATTTATCAAACTGATATCGCCTGAAAAGTTCATATTAAAAGCTTGTCCTGTAACGGGTGTCTTCGTCTGAAGTGGAAGAATCGGACCAAAGCGCAGCGTGTTCATGACTTTTATTGAACTGAACACTGGAACAAAATAACAAAGAGAATAAACGAAACCGAGCAGTCCTGTCAGGTGCAGAAAACACTAAACAGAAAATAACTACCCACAAAACATAGGTGGAAAAAAGTACCTAAGTATGGTTCCCAATAAGAGACAACGATAGTCAGCTGTCCCTGATTGAGAACCATACCCGGCCAAAACATAGAAAAAGGAACATAGAATGCCGACCCAAATCACACCCTGACCAAAACAAAATAGAGACATAAAAAGTCCTCTCTTGACCAAAGCTTGTATCCTGCAGGAATTATAATAGACTGAATAGATGTGCGAGAGAGAGTCATCTTTTACTAGACTAATTGCAAGACCTTTTAAATCATTTGATTAACAAGGTTATGACTGAAGCCCTTACCTACAACATGCCAAATCATTCAGTCGATAAAGAGAGCAAGAAGCCAGAGCGCCAGATTGGAATTTGTGGAGACAAATAGCATTTGAATGATGCCATGCATTATTATGTCATTTCCATGGTCATCTAATAGCTGTCTTACATTTTTAAAAAGGAGAACGTTATACAGTAACAGATGGTGAGAGTAAATCGGTGGCTCAGGAGCTATTTATTAAATGTATTATTTTCAACATGATGAGCTCTGCAGCTTCCTTCTGGACAGGCTTGGAAGGAGAGTGTGCGCTAATCCCTGCCATCATTAAGCCTGTCCTGAAACCACTAACCCCTGTCTGCCAAGATGACCTAAACCAAGCCACATACAGTACTACAACTGTCAGATTATGCTCTAATGATGTGTTGTGGAAATTCTTACACAGGGACAGTCAACGTCAATCTTAAATTAATAATTGTTTATTGACAGCATGCTGGAGAGGTTCCCACAAACTCAATGCACCAAGTACACATGTTGATTAGGAGCTCGAACGGGGCAGTCCCATTTAGTTATTTTAGATACTGGTTACAGACACGTTACATAGGCATAGTTCATTGTGTTGGTTCCGGTATGTGTCTGGCACTGTCTCCTATCTTAACTTAAAGAACATATTCTGGGCATTCAGCCAGATGATCTCATGGAGCAGGTCATTACGACCCCCCCTCCCTCCATATCTTTGCCAGGCACAGGCAGGAACCAAGGATTGTTTATGACACCAATGACACAAGATTAACATTTTCAAGACTTTCTTCACAGAGTCAAATTTCCTTCACAGATGTCGTAGTAGTATGTGATCTTTGCATTATCTAGACTGACATGGCTGATCATGAGTCCAACAAGTAGTCCAATTTCAAAAGATGCAGGCTGGAATGGATTTGTCTTGTATTGTTTTTTTTTATGGAAGACAGTCACCATCTCACAACAGTCACCATCTTAGCTTTGTTCTGATCAACCTTAACCCCCAAAATAATCCAAAAACCGTAGTTTCTCTGTTTACTTGGCGTTGACAGTAGAAAGCCAGAGGAGAGAACAGATTATAGACTTGAGTACTTGAGTAGCTGGCGTATGGCTGCAACACCCCGGGTGGCAATATGACTCGGTGGCGTAGATAAATCATGTGGTGGGTTGGGGTATGTGGTCTCAAGCAAAGTGAATCAGCCAAATGCAGAAGTGTGTTCATGAAAGAGCAGACCTTTCCCACATGGTAGCAGGCTCCACTGGAGCAGACAATTGCAATGTAGCCATGTGAAAACAGGGCAAGATGGAGTCACGTTTCACTGACGGGCTCACCGAAATGCCACAACTTTGATTGTGGAGAACCCACAGCAAAAGAATCAAAGGGAAACAGAGATATAGTAGGTAAAGATAGGGTACTTCGTTCAGTTAAAATGGTTTTTACTTTGACCAAAACCTGGCTCCCAGGTTTAGTTTGTACTTTGAAGGACCAGACTCCATTCCCTTCATGCTTGTTTCCCAACTGTGTGTGCTTGCTCATCAATCTGCGTGTTCCCTCCCTGTCCTTCCCATTCTCGCTCGCCACCACTGTTTTTTTGTTGTTATTTCACCTTTATTTAACCAGGTAGTGAAGTTGAGAACAAGTTCTCATTTACAACTGCGACCTGGTCAAGGTAAAGCAAAGGAGTGCGACAAAAACAGTACTGTTACACATGGGATAAACAAACGTACAGTCAATAACACAATATAAAAAAAACATATGCAGTGTGTGCAAATGCAGTAAGATTATAGAAGTAAGGCAATAAATAGACCATATAGGCAAAACATTTACAATTTAGCATTAACACTGGAGAGATAGATGTGCAGATGATGACGTGCAAGTAGAGATACTTGGGTGCAAAAGAGCAAAAATAAATAACAATATGGGGATGAGGTAGTTGGGTGGGCTATTTACGGATGGGCTGTGTACAGGTGCAATGATCAGTAAGCTGCTCTGACAGCTGACGTTTAAAGTTAGTGAGGGAGATATAAGTTTCCAGCTTCAGTGATTTGTTCCAGTCATTGACAGCAGAGAACTGGAAGGAAAGGCGATCAAATGAGGCGTTGGCTTTGGGGATGACCAGTGAAATATACCTGCTGGAGCGCTTGCTACGGGTGTGTGTTGCTATGGTGAGCGGAGATAAGGCGGGGCTTTACCTAGCAAAGACTTATAGATGAGCTCGAGCCAGTGGGTTTGGCGATGAATATGTAGCGAGGACCAGCCAACGAGAGCATACAGGTCGCAGTGGTGGGTAGTTTATGGGGCTTTGTTGACAAAACGGATGGCACTGTGATAGACTACAATTTGCTGAGTAGAGTGTGAGTAGAGTGAGACTATTTTTTAAATGACATCCCCGAAGTCAAGGATCGGTAGGATAGTCAGTTTTACAAGGGTATGTTTGGCAGCATGAGTGAAGGAGGCTTTGTTGCAAAAAAGGAATTCAATTCTAGATTTAATTTTGGATTGGAGATGCTTAAAGTGAGTCTGGAGGAGAGTTTACAGTCTAACCAGAGGTCTAGGTATTTGTAGTCAGAACCGTCCGGAGTAGTGATGCTAATAGGACAGGCATGTGCGGGGAGCGATCGATTGAAGAGCATGCATTTAGTTTTACTTACATTTAAGAGCAGTTGGAGGCCACTGTTGGGGTGTTGTATGGCATTGCAGCTTGTCTGGAAGTTAGTTAACACCGTGTCCAAAGAAGGGCCAGAAGTATACAGAATGATGTCGTCTGTGTAGAGGTGGATCAGAGATTCACCAGCAGCAAGAGCGACATCATTGATATATACAGAGAAAAGAGTCGGCCCGAGAATTTAACCCTGTGGCACCCCCATGGAGACTGTCAGAGGTCCGGACAACAGGCCCTCCGATTTAACACACTGAATTCTATGATAGAAGTAGTTGGTGAACCAGGCGACGCAGTCATTTGAGAAACCAAGTCTGTTGAGTCTGCCGATAAGAATACGGTGATTGACATAGATGAAAGCCTTGGCCAGGCCGATGAAGACGGCTGCACAGTACTGTCTTTTATCGATAGGACCTTGTTTAGGACCTTGAGCGTGGCTGACGTGCACCCATGACCAGCTCGGAAACCAGATTGCATAGCGAAGAAGGAGCGGTGGGATTCGAAATGATCGGTGATCTGTTTGTTAGCTTGGCTTTTGAAGACCTTAGAAAGGCAGGGTAGGATAGATATAGGTCTGTAGCAGTTAGGGTCTAGTGTCTGCCTCTTTGAAGAGGGGGATGACCGTGGCAGCTTACCAATCTTTGGAGATCTCAGATGATACAAAGGAGAGGTTGAACAGGCTAGTAATAGAGGTTGCAACAATTCCGGTGGATAATTTTAGAAAGAGAGAGTCCAGATTGTCTAGCCCAGCTGATTTGTAAGGAGTCCAGATTTTGCAGCTCTTTCCGAACATCAGCTATCTGGATTTGAACCGGCCTGCCGGGTGGTTAAGGGCGCTGTACTACAGCGCAAGCTGTGCCGCGACCGGGAGGTCCTTGGGGCGATGCACAATTGGCCTAGCGTCAACTGGGTAAGGGAGGGCTTGGACTGTAGGGATATCCTTGTCTCATCGCGCACCTGCGACTTCTGTGGCGGGCCGGGCGCAGTGCTCACTAACCAAGGTTGCCAGGTGCACAGTGTTTCCTCCGACACATTGGTGCAGCTGGCTTCCGGGTTGGATGCGCGCTGTGTTAAGAAGCAGTGCGGCTTGGTTGGGTTGTGTATCGGAGGACGCATGACTTTCAAACTTCGTCTCTCCCGAGCCCATACGGGAGTTGTAGCAATGAGACAAGATAGTAGCTACTAAAACAATTGGATACCACGAAATTGGGGAGAAATAGGCGCAAAAGTACATTTAAAAAAAATATATATTAAAAAAAGTCTGGAGTGAACCAAGGGCTATATTTGTTCTTAGTTCAATTGTTTTGGAATGGGGCATGCTTATTTAAGATGGTGAGGAAAGCACTTTTAAGAACAACCAGGCATCCTCTACTGACAAGATGAGGTCAATATCCTTCCAGGATACCCAGGCCAGGTCGATTAGAAAGGCCTCCTTGCTGAAGTGTTTTAGGGAGAATTTGACAGTGATGAGGGGTTGTCGTTTGACCGCGGAAACATTCCGGAAGCAGGCAATGAGGCAGTGATCACTGAGATCCTGGTTAAAGACAGCAGGCAGCAGAGGTGTATTTAGATGGCAGGTTTGTCAGGATAATATTTATTTATTTCACCTTTATTTAACCAGGTAGGCAAGTTGAGAACAAGTTCTAATTTACAATTGCAACCTGGCCAAGATAAAGCAAAGCAGTTCGACACGTAAAACAAACAGACAGTCAATAATACAGTAGAAAAATGAGTCTACATACAATGTGAGCAAATGAGGTGAGATAAGGGAGGTAAAGGCAAAAAAGGCCATGGTGGCGAAGTAAATACAATATAGCAAGTCAAAAAATAAAATAAAAAATTAAACACTGGAATGGTAGATTTGCAGTGGAAGAATGTGCAAAGTAGAGATAAAATAAAGCAGAGCAGAGCAGAGCAAAATAAATACAGTAGGTGGAGAGGTAGTTGTTTGGGCTAAATTATAGATGGGCTATGTACAGGTGCAGTAATCTGTGAGCTGCTCTGACAGCTGGTGCTTAAATCTAGTGAGTGCGATAAGTGTTTCCAGTTTCAGATATTTTTGCAGTTCGTTCCAGTCATTGGCAGCATATCTATGAGGGTGCCCGTGTTTACTGATTTAGGGTTGTACCTGTTAGGTTCTTTGATTATTTCTGTGAGATAAAGGGCATCTATCTTAGATTGTAGGATGGCCGGGGTGTTAAGCATATCCCAGTTTAGGTCACCTAACAGTACGAACTCTGAAGATAAATGGGGGGCAATCAATTCACATATGGTATCAGGGCACAACTGGGGGCTGAGGGGTGTCTATAACAAGCGGCAACAGTGAGAGGCTTATTTCTGGAAAGGTGGATTTTTTAAAGGAGAAGCTCAAACTGTTTGGGCACAGACCTGGATTGCATAACAGAACTCTGCAGACTATCTCTGCAATAGATTGCAACTCCACTCCCTTTGGCAGTTCTATCTTTCTGGAAAATTTAGTTGGGGATGGAAATTTCAGATTTTTTGGTGGCATTCCTAAGCCAGGATTCAGATATGGCTAGGACATTTGGGTTGGTGCAGTGTGCAAAAGCAGTGAATAAAACAAAATTAGGGAGGATGCTTCTGATGTTAACATGCATGAAACCAAGGCATTTACGGTTACAGAAGTCAACAAATGAGAGCACCTGGGGAATAGGAGTGGAACTGGTGGCTACAGGGCCTGGGTTAACCTTTACATCACCAGAGGAACAGAGGAGGAGTATGAAAAGGGTACGGCTAAAGGCTATAAGAACTGGTTGTCTAGTGCGTTGGGAACAGAGAATTAAAGGAGCAGATTTCTGGGTGTGGTAGAATAGATTCTGGGCATAATGTAAAGACAAGGGTATAGTATGATGTGAGTACAGTGGAGGTAAACCTAGGCATTGAGTGACGATAATAGAGGTTTCGTCTATGGAGATACCAGTTAAACCAGGTGAGGTCTCCTTATGTTTGTGGGGTGGGACAAAAGAGCTTTCTAAGGCATGTTGAGCGGGACTGAGGGCTCTACAGTGGAATAAAACAATAAGAACTAGCCGAGACACCAGTAGAAACGGCATATTGACATTAGAGAGAGGCATAAAGCAATCACAGGTGTTGATCGGGAGAGCTAAGATAACAACGGGTAAATGGCGATGAATGGGCAGAACAGGTCAGTTAGGTACATACAGGGCCTGAGTTCAAGGCTGGAGCTGACAGATAAACAAAATGAGGTACCGTGTTATTGAAACAGTCCAGTGGGCATCAGCTGTGTAGCCGAGTGTTCTTAAGGTCCAATGTACTGCAATAGGTGGGTCAGGGGGCCGTTCAGTAGTCACTACTACGCTAGGCGAGCGAGGTTACGGCGTTTAGAAAGCTAGTTGGCCGCAGCTAGCAGATGGTTCTTCGGCGACATCGTAACGGAATAGCCTGTTGAGACCACATTGGGCGATTACGTCGGCAGACCAGTCGTGATGGATCGGCGGGGCTCTGTGTCGACAATGAAGAGTCCAGGCCAATTGGTATATCGGTATATCGGCCTAGCTCGAGGCTAGGTCAAGGCTAGCTGGTGCTTGCTTTGGGACAGAGGCGTTAGCTACTCATTTGCAGCTAGCTGCGATGATCCGGTGTAATGATCCAGAGTCGCTGGAATCGGGTGATGTGGTAGAGAGAAGCAGTCCGATATGCTCTGGGTTGATATTGCAATGTGCAGACTGGCAGGTATTATCCAGGCTGTGGCTGGCTGGTGTCCGAGCTAAAGGTGAAGACCGCTAACCGTGGCTAACAAAGACTAGTAGCTAGTTAGCAGGCCAGCTCCTGGTGGAGATTCCGGTTATAAGGAATAAAAATTGCAGATCCGTACCATATTGGGTGAGACGGGTTGCAGGAAAGTATATTTAGTTCATAGATTTAGTTCATAGGTAGAAAGTGAGATTCAAATGTATTACAAAAAAACTGTCTATTTACACAGCATAAGACACAGGATAAGACAAAGACAAACACACGTCTGACTGCTATGCCATCTTGGAACAAAAGGTAATGTAGCATCTGGTCTTGCAAAGAGCTCCCAGGCTGCGGTCCTGTTATTAACCTCCTATCCTTTAGGGAGGGCATGATGAAGCACACAGCAGGGTTGATAGAGAGCTAGAGATGGAGAGAAAGGACAGGGCGGACAGAGATTGTGTATTTGTCACAAATGGTACCCTATTCACTATATAGTGCACTACGTTTGACCAGGGCACATGTAATGCACTAAATACACAGAGCTTCCCTCTAACTCCTGTTGAATGACCTTTTGGTTAAATGGATAGAAGCATATCACAGGGCCTTTAGAGGGGATGTATGGTATATCAGACTGGATTACTGTCAACATATTATGTTTTTCACTCCCTGTACATTGGTTCTTCCCCATGCTGCCCTTACCTTATTTAAAACAAAGAGATTGAGAGCAATCAATCAAATTAGTATATACTTCATGGCCCTCTCTGTAGAATTGATTTGATCTGAGCATAGCCATACAGATGACAAATTATACATTTGGCCAGGTTAATTGTTGAGCTGATATTTGAAAATTAAGCTCTCCCCACACTGGAAGCCTTGGCCTTCATCAGGGCAGGGGCAACCATTTTGAAATGTATAGACCCAGATTGTGCAGCTACTGAGGCATGCTGCTGTCTGCTCAGAGCCCTGAAGCTGGAGGATTCCTTCCTCTCACATGGCAGAGCTTATTGGGGACATTAGGTCTGTATGGCCATTGGTTCAACCCGAGTGCCCTCAGCAGGTTGATGTTTTTTGTCATGAGTCTTGTCCTGGAGGCAGAACTGAGCGATTTCCCATTAGATAGGCCCCTTAATTATAATTGTCTATAAAAATGAATGAAAACAAATATTTGTTTTTTGGTCTTAATTTAAGGTTAGGCATTAGGGTTAGTAGTGTGGTTAGGGTTAAGGTTAGGGTTAGGTTTCAAATCTGCTTTTATGATTTTGTGGTTATGCCAGCTAGTGATCACTCTGCAGTGCTGCCTCCAGAACAAGATTAATGAGAGAGAAATGTTAACTTGCGTACCCTCACTAACAACAATAACATGATTCAGTAGCATGATAGCACGGTTAGTAATCATGAATAGGATATGTCGCATGAAGAACTGCATCTCCATTACCTCCAGGCTTAGCCAATGGCTCATAGGCTTAGATCATAGGGGGTAGAGGAGCTGTATTAGAAAGGGAGTGAGTATCTGATGTTCTTTATAATACTGATAATTGATTAATATACATAATACTTGTTCACATTATATTACATCTAAAACACTATAATGTACACATGGATTTTGCTAACTTTTCAACCCTTTCACTCATGTAATGTCAACCAACAGGTTATTTCCCAAAGATTGGAAAGCACCTGCGGTCATCCCCCTCTTCAAAGGGGTGGACACTCTTGACCCAAACTGCTACAGACCTATATCTATCCTACCATGCCTTTCTAAGGTCTTCGAAAGCCAAGTCAACAAACAGATTACAGACCATTTCGAATCTCACCATACCTTCTCTGCTATGCAATCTGGTTTCAGAGCTGGTCATGGGTGCACCTCAGCCACGCTCAAGGTCCTAAACGATATCTTAACTGCCATCGATAAGAAACATTACTGTTTAGCCGTATTCATTGATCTGGCCAAGGCTTTCGACTCTGTCAATCACCACATCCTCATCGGCAGACTCGACAGCCTTGGTTTCTCAAATGATTGCCTTGCCTGGTTCACCAATTACTTCTCTGATAGAGTTCAGTGTGTCAAATCGGAGGGTCTGCTGTCCGGACCTCTGGCAGTCTCTATGGGGGTGCCACAAGGTTCAATTCTTGGATCGACTCTCTTCTCTGTATACATCAATGAGGTCGCTCTTGCTGCTGTTGAGTCTCTGATCCACCTCTACGTAGACGACACCATTCTGTATACTTCCGGCCCTTCTTTGGACACTGTGTTAACAACCCTCCAGGCAAGCTTCAATGCCATACAACTCTCCTTCTGTGGCCTCCAATTGCTCTTAAATACAAGTAAAACTAAATGCATGCTCTTCAACCGATCGCTACCTGCACCTACCAGCCTGTCCAACATCACTACTCTGGACGGCTCTGACTTAGAATACGTGGACAACTACAAATACTTAGGTGTCTGGTTAGACTGTAAACTCTCCTTCCAGACCCATATCAAACATCTCCAATCCAAAGTTAAATCTAGAATTGGCTTCCTATTTCGCAACAAAGCATCCTTCACTCATGCTGCCAAACATACCCTTGTAAAACTGACCATCCTACCAATCCTCGACTTTGGCGATGTCATTTACAAAATAGCCTCCAATACCCTACTTAACAAATTGGATGCAATCCGTTTTGTCACCAAAGCCCCATATACTACCCACCATTGCGACCTGTACGCTCTCGTTGGCTGGCCCTCGCTTCATACTCGTCGCCAAACCCACTGGCTCCATGTCATCTACAAGACCCTGCTAGGTAAAGTCCCCCCTTATCTCAGCTCGTTGGTCACCATAGCATCTCCCACCTGTAGCACACGCTCCAGCAGGTATATCTCTCTAGTCACCCCCAAAACCAATTCTTTCTTTGGCCGCCTCTCCTTCCAGTTCTCTGCTGCCAATGACTGGAACGAACTATAAAAATCTCTGAAACTGGAAACACTTATCTCCCTCACTAGCTTTAAGCACCAACTGTCAGAGCAGCTCACAGATTACTGCACCTGTACATAGCCCACCTATAATTTAGCCCAAACAACTACCTCTTTCCCAACTGTATTTAATTTATTTATTTATTTATTTTGCTCCTTTGCACCCCATTATTTTTATTTCTACTTTGCACATTCTTACATTGCAAAACTACCATTCCAGTGATTTACTTTGCCACCATGGCCTTTTTTGCCTTTACCTCCCTTCTCACCTCATTTGCTCACATTGTATATAGACTTGTTTAAACTGTATTATTGACTGTATGTTTGTTTTACTCCATGTGTAACTCTGTGTTGTTGTATCTGTCAAACTGCTTTGCTTTATCTTGGCCAAGTCGCAATTGTAAATGAGAACTTGTTCAACTTGCCTACCTGGTTAAATAAAGGTAAAAAAAAAAATATGTATATTTTAGTCTCACAGACAAGAAGAAGAAGTTGATATGTTAAGCATGATGTAAAGGTTACAAAGGTCTAATCATAGTACTGTAGTCTGCTTGCCCTTTCAACAACAGCGTGAATCAAATGATTCAGTGATTATAACAGTATCGTAATAATGCTTGACAAATATGTCTTAGATAGTCTTGCATGTTTATTTGACTAAGATTGTCTGATTTATAGTCCTTTAAAGATCATTGTTATTATTATTATTGTACAAACTGGAAACTGAGGTCTGACAGAATTGTTTTTATTCTTACACCAAGTTGGTTACCAATGGTGCTGCCTTTTCCCTGTTTATGGCCCCTTCTTTGATAAAGCTGGTGTGTCACTTACTGACCATATTGTTCAGTTATTCTTTTGAGACTATAAATACATACATTAGTTCAGTGCATACTGTATGTTCTTTTCCTCTATGTACACATCCTCATTCCCCTTCCCTCTTTCTTTCTTTCTCTCTCTCTCTTTCTTCCCCTCCGGCAGAGAGACGTGGTCCTCACAGGCTAGCGCCTTCCACAAAGCGTTCTGTAAAAGTGTAATTGTGGCTAATGGTTTGTGCAGCTAATTAAAGTGTATGAATTACAGTAATCAGTCAGCCACGTTGGGCCGCACTTTGCCCCTGCTCCTCCAGGCATGGCGGGGGCTAGAAGAGAAAAGAGGAGGAGTGTGAGAGAGAGGGTGGAGACAACAGAATAAAGAAGTGAGCAGATGATAGGGGGGTTAGAAAAAGAGTGAGCGATGGGATGAGAAGGAATGAGGGGTGCTAAAATGAGTGTGAGAAGGAAAGAAAGAAAGAATGAGTGAGCAAGAGGATCCAAGTAGGTTATCAGAGCAGAACATAATTAAGGAATTTTTTGTATGACAAAAACACGGCCAAAGGAACAATATTGACCTTTGGAAGTAGAGCGGCACACCACATACAGCGCAGCTCATCATACGTTAGGGTACATTCGCATCAATGCTGTGCTGTGCTGTGCAGTGGCCCTGCATTCCTTTGGATGTTTCTGGAGCCAATGGAGCAATGGATGGCAGGCAATCATCAATCCAGCCATCCATCCAAACACCTCTAGGTGACCCAGGATCAGCCAAGGAAGCACTGGTGAAATACAACTGAAGCCATTTTTGACAATGATTTTTTCTGTTGAACCACTATATTGTCATATGTGACTTGTTTCAGATAACTAGGCATAAGTTGCGCGTCACTACTTCACCAGAGAGCCATTTAAAAAAAACATTATTTTTTGTTAATATGAATTAAATTGTTAAATCATGTCCCTAGTCCCTATGATATACCATTTTGAAGCTCTGTGTCTCTACTTTTATCCAATGTAAAAAGCACAATTTCAAATTTTGCTACATAAAACCAAATCAAGCTGGTCAGTCACATATGTGAGCAAAATTTGAAATGTTATTTCATACACTGCAGTTGAGGAACAATGGGAAAGTAATTTTGGTTTGAAAGTTGATAAACTTGTAAACTCACTTTTAAGAAAATTGCCTTTTAATCTTTTGGTACGACTACTGGAGAGCCTTTCTTTGTCTACACCTATTCGTTCACACCCCCATAAGCTTTAGTCCCAACCATCTCATTAAGAGTTGATCCGAGCGTTCTGTACTAACAACATAAGTTCCCAAGCTAACTTGCTAGCTACTTCCAGACACAAATGACAGAACAGCTCACTGAACATTACTCGCCCTAGCAGAGCTGGAGAGGCTGTTATGTTTTCCAGAGAGTTGGTGACTGCAACTGTGCTTTCAGATTGGCCGCTTGTAAATTCAAAATGAGTCGCAGCATTCAAAGCGCACGCTCTGGCCGACGAGTAGGGTTGACCCGAACGTTCTGACCTCACAAGGGCAGTCAAGCACCCAAGCTAACTGGCAGACATTGGCTAGCGTTCCAGCTAATTCCAGACACAAAATGAGAGAACACCCCACTCTGCCCATTTTACTCGCCCTAGCAGAGCTGGTTAGGCTGTTTTCATGTTATCCAGAGCATTGGTGACTAACTGTTCTGCTGGCAACAATGTAAATATGCTTTTTTGCCGATGGTAACTGACACTGGCTATATTCAATGGGCGTGTTGAGCCAGTTGTTGAGCGTTCGTAAATTCAGCAGTTATTCTACGCTCTGGCACACTCAGACGAGTGCTGTAAAATCGGAGTAGATGGCCAGACTGAATTTACAAACGCACCCTAAATGGATCTTGCATAGTGGAGTCTTATGTGAAGATGTAGCTAGCTAGCTAGGTAAACAATGAACCATAATCCCAACTCATGATGTTACTACCCCCTGTATGAATCTGCAGGTAGCTAACCAACCAGGTTCAATGGTAGCTAGCTAACATTAGGCTATAGCTAGCTAAGCAAATGACTGAGATACGAATAATAAGGTCATACACGTAACGTTAGCTAGCGAGCCAGCCAGCTAACGTTAGCTAGCAAGCTAGGCAAACAATGACCCATAATCACAACTCATGACATTACTACTCTGCATGAATCTGCGGGAAGATAACCAACCAGGTTCAATGTTAGCTAGCTAACATTAGGCTATATCTAGCTAACATTAGACTATAGTCTTGTTACTACTTGTTACTGCAGCTTTTGACATTATTTATCATAGTCTGCTGCTGGAAAAACATATGTGTTATGGCTTTTCCCCCCCTTGCTATAATGTGGATAAAGAGTTACTTGTCTAACAGAACACAGAGGGCGTTCTTTAACCCTTTCACACGTACCATCACACGGGTGTGATCATTCTACAGTGGTCCCTGAAGCGTACGATCACACCTGTGTGTTTAGAACACTCATTTAGAATGCTCGTTTAGAACGGCCAGTTTCGAGTGACGCAACAATCAGAGTTTGAGCTGGCCACACTTTTTTCAGAAACTATTTACACAAACAAAGTCCTTACAAAGTTATGTCCAGAATGTGAGCAGTTTATTTTTGGATGCAATGTTCAGATATTCACAGAATTATATATAGCATAATACAATCATCCTAACCGGAAAAATCTAGGCTACATTTGTCCTAGCGCTAACTGAGGAAAGATTGACCCAACACAAGCAGTCATATTTTCTAACTCTCGGCTGGCATAAGCTACAATATGAATTAGCTAATAGCAATTACTATGTATAATTAATCATATCACAGGTGAGCTCTCCATTGATCGAAATAACTAGGTAAACCACTTAGAAATCGAAAGTAATCCTACGATTAGTTTCAGCGCGCAGCCATGCATTTTTTCCTCACAGAAACCGAAGATAATAAGAGAAGACGAGATGAATTTGGTCTGTTATAGTATGCATGTTGAAGGGGTGTGTCATCTACCGTCGTTCACATCCCACCATTAATTTCCGGAAGTCCTCAAAAAATGTGTGAACTCTTACTCACCTCATTTTGTTATAACATCTTTGGTCAAACAGACCCAGAATGCATTGTATGTCAACAAACATGGCTACACAGCTGGAATTAGCTTAGCTCATCATAATCAGTACAACCTTCAAGAAAGTGTTTTACACACATAATATGTGCCCATTACAATCTGTGCAAGAATCGGAATGCATGATTTGTCACCTAGAATTGAAAACATGTGAATAAAACCGTGAATACACAAATAATTGCCACACAAAACATTTTCTGATTGTGATTTATTGATACATGTGGCGCCTGCCGGCAGTCAACCACGTAGCCTCCCACTCTGCGCCATTCAGTGTTGTTGTTTATGTATGTAGCTAGTGAGCTAAGCTGAAACATTAGCAATGTCTTTCAAAAGGAGACAACTCACAAATGTGGAAATTCTGGAGATTTTTAAAAATTCTGACAATGAGTCTGAGTATGAAAGTCAGGAATCAGATTCTGACAGTGACAGTGAGGAGCTGCCCCCCAACCTTGTAGCCATTGAGAACCCTGAATCTGAATTTCCCTTGTCCACTGACAAAGTACCAGGTCCCTTTGAAGATGCTGGTGGTGATGGAGGCAGACCGACAGTGGACGAAGTACAGAAGTTCTGTGGTAGCTGGAAGGCCACCAGTCATTTCACCCCTCCTGGCCCTGCTGTTTGCTTTGACGAGTCCCAGTCTGGAGTGCAACGCCCCTTGCCATTTCCAACCGAGGCAGAGTGCTTCAAGATGTTTCTGACAGAGGAGCTGGTGGGAAACATAGTAGAGGAGACCAATCGCTATGCCTTAGAGCTACAGGAGAAGAGAGAGCCAGGAGTGAGGGGGAAACTCGCTAAATGGGTGACAACCACAATTAGTGAAATGTATACCTTCCTGGTGACAGTCCTCCTCATGGGGATAGTAAAGAAGAACTCTCTAAGAGAATACTGGAGCACAGATCCTATGTTTGCAACTCCCTTCTTTGCCACCCTCTTTTCCCATGACCGCTTCCTAGTTCTGCTGCAATGCCTGCATTTCGTCAGCAATGCTACTGCCATCCTAAGTGACCCGTTATACAAAATAAGAAATGCTCTTATCAGCCTGACATCAGCATTTGGTTGGGTCTTTGTGCCATACAAGGACCTATGCATTGATGTTATGGAAAGGTAGGCTGGCGTTCTGTCAATATATTCCCTCCAAAAGGCACAGGTTTGGAGTCAAGTTCTTTGTCATGTGCGACGTCAAGACAGGATTTGTCCAGGATATTATAGTTTACACAGGGTCCACCACTGACATCAAACATTATGAAGTGCTTGGGGTGTCCGGGTCCGTGGTGATGACCATGCTGCCTCCTCATCTCGGCAAGGGACACACTTTGTACGTGGACAATTGGTACAGCAGTCCCACACTCTTCCAGCATCTGCTCTCCAACAGCACAGGGGCCTATGGCACAGTCAGGTCGAACAGGAAGTTGATGCCGGCATTCGGATGCAGGAAGATGCAGAGAGGGGAGGTGGAGTTCCAAGAGAACTGTCAACAGCTGGCAGTAAAGTGGCATGACAAACGAGATGTCCACTGTCCATGCAGCAACCATGTCGGCCACAAGGAAAGGGGACCACCTGACGGTAGAGAGAAAGATCAAACCAGATTGTGTGCTTGATTATAACCTCAAAATGGGGGTCGTGGATAAGGTGGACGTGATAAACAGCTTTGTGGAATGCACTCGGAAAAAGACCAAGTGGTATAAGAAGATATTTTTCCATCTTATCGACACTGCTGTCCTCAACGGCAGCATAGTTCACCGCCAACTAACAGGTGAGATGATTACTGAACAAGGTATTTTTGTAATTGGATGTACAGTTCACATACAAATCCATTATGCAATTATAGTGACAATATCTCACCCACCTACCCACTGCCTCATCATCCTCTAACTTTCCTCATCCTCCCCACTCCCTCATAGGTAAAGTATTTACCTACCAAAAATACAGAGAGAATCTCATGAGAGAGCTGCTGGAGGAGCACCACACCCCTCGGCGCCCATCCACTGGGGGTCGTTCTGCTGTAGTCAATCCCCTACGCCTCACTGCACAGCATTGTCCCTGCAAAGTCCCTCAAACTGCTGCTCAAGGTAGTCGCACACGGAGGCACTGCAAAGTCTGCCTGTCTGGAGCCAGGAGAAGTAAGCAGAGGAAGATGACAAAATACATGTGTTTAGCTTGTGATACACATCTATGTATTTCACCATGCTTTGAGGAGTATCACATGCTGAAGATTATTGAGCACATCTGCAGCAATAAGTGACTGACTGACCTGACAGGTGACTTGACAGGTGACCTGCCATGATACTATGCCTTTAGAGATGGGGGTGGAAATGCAGTTGTTGTTCAGTCACTGCATGGATATTAAATATGGGTTATGCATATTCAGTTTTTTGTCCTCTAGTAAAACAAGTTGTTGAACCAACTACCAATACTGCAATAAAATAGATGACTATTACATATTGACATATGTGTTTTCTTGCTGTGTTTTCATCCAGTACTACTGTTAAGGAGTGTACGTTAGCATTCTTCAGCTCCAAAGATGTCCAGCTCCAGTTATGGTATTGGCAAATAATGTTTGTGGTTTCTGAAAGTACAGAATAAAGAGGAATTATTCATTAGAATACAATATAAGGATATAGCAATTAAACAATACTACAAAGAAGTAACATAATAAACAATGCTATAAAAAAAGTTTATTGCATTGACAAAATCACAGATTTGAGTTATAACAGTAAGAAACTAACTTTTGAGCTCCACAAGGGGGCAAGGCAGGGCAGAACAGAGCTATGCTGAATAGACCAAATAAACAAACCATGATCATATTTTTTAACTAGGCAAGTCATTTAAGAACAAATTATTATTTACAATGATGGCCTACACCGGCCAAACTCGGACAACGCTGGGCCAATTGTGCGCTGCACTATGGGACTCCCAATCACAGCCAGTTGTGATACAGCCTGGATTTGAACCAGGGTGTCTGTAGTGACGCCTCTAGCACTGAGATGCTGTGCCTTTGACCGCTGCACCACTTGGGAGTCATAAGGCCACGTAGCTTCAAAATACAACACAAGATAATACTTCTCTGACGCAACTAATATTGTTTTACAGAGCTAATAGAAGAATGTGGCTACATAAGAACGATTGACAATAACCATAAAGGTTATAAAATGAGTAACGTTACCTCACGTGTCCGCAGTTATAAAGAATATACACAAATACACTGCCCAAAAAATAAAGGGAACACTAAAATAACACATCCTAGATCTGAATGAATGAAATATTCGTATTAATTACTTTTTTCTTTACATAGTTGAATGTTCTGCCAACAAAATCACGCAAAAATTATCGATGGAAATGAAATTTATCAACCCATGGAGGTCGGGATTTGGTGGAAAACCTTAAAACAAGTCAAAATGAGGCTCAGTAGTTTGTGTGAACTTTCACGTGCCTGTATGACCTCCCTACAACGCCTGGGCATGCTCCTGATGAGGTGGCGGATGGTCTCCTGAGGGATCTCCTCCCAGACCTGGACTAAAGCATCCGCCAACTCCTGGAAGTCTGTGGTGCAACGTGGCGTTGGTGGATGGAGCAAGACATGATGTCTCAGATGTGCTCAATTGGATTCAGGTCTGGGGAACGGGCGGGCCAGTCCATAGCATCAATGCCTTCCTCTTGCAGGAACTGCTGACACACTCCAGCCACATTGTCTTGTATTAGGAGGAACCCAGGGCCAACCGCACCAGCATATGGTCTCACAAGGGGTCTGAGGATCTCATCTCGGGACCTAATGGCAACCAGGCTACCTCTGGCGAGCACATGGAGGGCTGTGCGGCTCCCCAAAGAAATGACACCCCACACCATGACTGACCCACCGCAAAACCGGTCATGCTGGAGGATGTTGCAGGCAGCAGAACGTTCTCCACGGCGTCTCCAGACTCTGTCACGTCTGCCACATGTGCTCAGCGTGAACCTGCTTTCATCTGTGAAGAGCACAGGGCGCCAGTGGCGAATTTGCCAATCTTGGTGTTCTCTGGCAAATGTCAAACGTCCTGCACGGTGTTGGGCTGTAAGCACAATCCCCACCTGTGGACGTCGGGCCCTCATACCACCCTCATGGAGTCTGTTTCTGACCGTTTGAGCAGACACATGCACATTTGGGGCTTGCTGGAGGTCATTTTGCAGGGCTCTGGCAGTGCTCCTCCTGCTCCTCCTTGCACAAAGACAGAGGTAGCGGTCCTGCTGCTGGGTTGTTGCCCTCCTACGGCCTCCTCCACGTCTCCTGATGTACTGGCCTGTCTCCTGGTAGCGCCTCCATGCTCTGGACACTACGCTGACAGACAGAGCAAACCTTCTTGCCACAGCTCGCATTGATGTGCCATCCTGGATGAGCTGCACTACCTGAGCCACTTGTGTGAGTTGTAGACTCCGCTACCACTAGCGTGAATGCACCGCCAGCATTCAAAAGTGACCAAAACATCAGTCAGGAAGCATAGGAACTGAGAAGTGGTCTGTGGTCACCACCTGCAGAACCACTCCTTTATTGGGGGTGTCTTGCTAATTGCCTATAATTTCCACCTGTTGTCTATTCCATTTGCACAACAGCATGTGACATTTACTGTCAATCAGTGTTGCTTCCTAAGTGGACAGTTTGATTTCACAGAAGTGTGAAAGCTCTCTCTGACGAGCTGTCTGGATTCCCGAGCACCTCAGAATGGGACTTGACTGGAAGCCGATGGCAAGAGCGGGCGAAACAACCGCTAGTATTAATTGGCTGATTTCTCAGTTCATCACCATCTTGCGCAACCCTTAGAACCTCCCCCTTAGTGTGCTGGATCTGAGGGCCAGCATTGTTTTTGTATTTGTGTGCAACAAAGAGAACTCGGTTAACTTGCGCAACATGGGTAAACTTTTTACTGGGATAGTGTCCTGCACAACCACATCATCTACTGCCTTTGACTGTGTCTTTACTTTTTTTATTTGAAGACAGTAGTGTACATAAGGGCCAGCCCTAGTCTTTTGGGGGCCATAATTGATATTTGGTTTGGGGCCCCCCCACCTCTCGGTAAAAACATTTTAGTGACCCCCCCCTCTTGACGGAGGAGAGAGAGGTTTTTGTTAATCTCTTGCAATTCTACCCATTTTGCCATGGTGTAGAGAAACAGTTTTAAAGCAATTTTTCTGCAATTCTACACATTGTTCCATAGTGCAGAGAGAACATTTAGCTATTTTATAATAATTTCATGCAATTCTACTAATTTTGACATGGGGTACATTTTTTGTTCATTTTACAGCAAATGTCTTGCAATTCTAAAAATGTTGCCATAACTTATGCCATGTTAATATGATATCTGAGTGAGAGTGACTAACAAAATCGGTCGGGACCACTGGAGGTCAGGGCCCCTGGACACATGCCCTTTATCCTTAGGTGGGAATTTGGCCATAACTCGCTAGACTAATTTACAGACTTTTTTACTGGCATGGGCTAATTGAGTGACTGTCAGTTACTGTCATAACAAGATGAAAACTGCTGATGCATAACCACATTTCTAAACTGTTTTTTTTACTATTCTAAGACTGAGCACCTTTTCGTTGGGGCCACCTTTTTATTTCACCTTTATTTAACCAGGTAGGCTAGTTGAGAACAAGTTCTCATTTACAACTGCGACCTGGCCAAGATAAAGCATAGCAGTTCGACACATACAACAACACAGAATTACATATGGAATAAAGAAACATACAGTCAATAATACAGTAGAAAAAAGAAAAGTCTATATACAGTGAGTGCAAATAAGGTAAGATAAGGGAGGTAAGGCAATAAATAGGCCATGGTGGCAAAGAAATTACAATATAGCAATTAAACACTGGAATGGTAGATGTGCAGAAGATGAATGTGCAAGTAGAGATACTGGTGTGCAAAGGCAAGATAAATAAATAAATATAGTATCGGGATGAGGTAGTTGGATGGGCTGTTTACAGGTGCAGTGATCTGTGAGCTGGTGCTTAAAGCTAGTGAGGGAGATATCAGTCTCCAGCTTCAGTGATTTTTGCAGTTCGTTCCAGTCATTGGCGGCAGAGAACTGGAAGGAATGGCGACCATATGAGGAATTGGCTTTGGGGGTGAACTGTGAGATACTTGCTGTAGCGCATGCTACAGGTGGGTGCTGGTATAGTGACCAGTGAGCTGAGATAAGGCGGGGCATTACCTAGCAGAGACTTGTAGATGACCTGGAGCCAGTGGGTCTGGCGAGGAGAATGAAGCAAGGGCCAGCCAACGAGAGCGTACAGGTTGCAGTGGTGGGTAGTATATGGGGTTTTGGTGACAAAATTAATGGCACTGTGCTAGACTGCATCCAATTGGTTGAATAGAGTGTTGAAGGCTATTTTATAAATGACATTGCCGAAGACGAGGATCGGTAGGATGGTCAGTTTTACGAGGGTATGTTAGGCAGCATGAGTGAAGGAGGATTTGTTGTGAAATAGGAAGCCGATTCTAGATTTAAATTTGAATTGGAGATGCTTAATGTGAGTCTGGAAGGAGAGTTTACAGTCTAGCCATGCACCTAGGTATTTGTAGTTGTCCACATATTCTAAGTCAGAACCTTCCAGAGTAGTGATGCTGGACGGGCGGGCAGGTGCGGCAGTGATCGATTGAAGAGCATGCATTTAGTTTTACTTGCATTTAAGAGCAGTTGGAGGCCATGGAAGGAGAGTTTTATGGCAATGAAGCTCGTCTGGAGGTTATTGTTATGGCTGCAATCCCGGTAACGGGATCGATATGAGAACTACCAGTGAAAATAGAGGGCGCCAAATTCAAACCACAGAAATCTCATAATTACAATTCCTAAAACATACATGTTTCTTATATCATTTTAAAGCTATTCTCATTGTTAATCCCACCATAGTGTCCGATTTCAAATAGGCTTTTCAGCAAAAGTACTACAAACGATTATGTTAGGTCTCCACCAAACCACAATAAGCACAGCCATTTTCAAGCAAAATATAGCATTCACAAAAAGCACAAGTGAAGATAAAATGAATCACCAACCTTGAATTATCTTCATCAGATGACACTCATAGGACTTCAGGTTACACAATACATGCATGTTTTGTTTGATAAAGTTCATATTTATATCAAAAAATCTGAGTTTACATTGACGCTTTAGATTCACTAGTTCCAAAAACATCAAGTGATTTTGCATAGCCACATCGTTTCAACAGAAATACTCATCATAAATGTAGATGATAATACAAGTTATACACATGGAATTTTAGATATACCTCTCCTTAATGCAACCGCTGTGTCAGATTTCAAAAAAAGTTTACGGAAAAAGCAACCCATGCAACAATCTGAGACAGCGCTCAGAACAGTAGCCAAATTAGCCTTCATGTTGGAGTCAACAGAAACCAGAAAATACATGATAAATGTTTCCTTACCTTTGATGAACTTCATCAGAATGCAGTCCTAGAAATCCCAGGTCCACAATAAATGGTTGATTTGTTCGAAAATGTTATTTATGTCCAATTAGCTACTTAGCGCGTTTGGTAAACAATTCCAAAGTCACAAAGCGCCAAAGTTCCGTAACAGTCAGTAGAGACATGTCAAACGATGTACTGAATCAATCTTTAGAATGTTGTTTACATATATCTTGGATAACGTTCCAACCGGAGAATTAGAATTACTTCAGATGAGCGGTGGAACGCAAGTCCTTCCCCTGTGAACGCGCCTGGTGAAAGCATGGTCCACTCATGGCTGTGGTGACTATTTCCTGTGTCAATCGACCCCCCCTTCACATTAGAGTCATCAGACAAAGTTCGATTGACCGCTGACATCTAGTGGAAGGCATAGGAAGTGAAAACTCATCCATATCTCGCTGTAATTTCAATGAGACCTTGGTTGAAAATCTGCCACCTCCAGAAAAAAAACAGCAGGAAGTGGAATTTCTCAGGTTTTTGCCTGCTATATGAGTTCTGTTATACTCACAGACATAATTCAAACAGTTTTAGAAACTTCAGAGTGTTTTCTATCCAATACTAATAATAATATGCAAATATTAGCAACTATGACTGAGGAGCAGGCCGTTTGATATGGGCACATTTCATCCAAGATACTCAATACTGCCCCTGCAGCCATAAGAAGTTAACTCCGTGTCCAAAGAAGGGCCAGAAGTATACCGAATGGTGTTGTCTGCATAGAGGTGGATCAGAGAATCACCGGCAGCAAGAGCGACATCATTGATGTATACAGAGAAGAGAGTCTGCCCGAGAATTGTACCCTGTCGCACCCCCTTGGAGACTGCCAGAGGTCCGGACAACAGGCCCTCCGATTTGACACACTGAACTATATGAGAGAAGTAGTTGGTGAACCAGACGAGGCAGTCATTTGAGAAACCAAGGCTGTTGAGTCTGCCAATAAGAATGTGGAGATTGAAATAGTCGAAAGCCTTGGCCAGGTCGATGAATACGGCTGCACAGTAATGTCTCTTATCGATGGCGGTTATGATATCGTTTCAGACCTTGAGCGTGGCTGAGGTGCACCCATGAAAACCAGATTACATAGCGGGGAAGGTACGGTAGGATTCGAAATGATCGGTGATCTGTTTGTTAACTTGGCTTTCGAAGACCTTAGAAAGGCTGGGTAAGATAGATATAGGTCTGTAGCAGTTAGGGTCTAGAGTGTCTCCCCCTTTGAAGAGGGGGATGACTGCGGCAGCTTTCCAATCTTTGGGAATCTCAGATGATACGAAAGAGAGGTTGAACAGGCTAGTAATAGGGGTTGCAACAATTCCAGTAGATAATTTGAAAAAGAGAGGGTCCAGATTGTCTAGCTCGGCTGATTTGTAGGGGTGCAGTTTTGCAGCTCTTTCAGAACATCAGCTATCCGGATTTGGGTGAAGGAGAAATGGGGAAGCGAGTTCCTTGGGCGAGTTCCTGTGGGGAGTGCAGGGCTGTTGACCAGGGTATCTGTAGCCAAGCGGAAAACATGGCCAGCCGTAGAAAAATGCTTTTTGAAATTCTCATTTATTAGTGGACTTATCGGTGGTGACAGTGTTTCCTAGCCTCAGTGCAGTGGGCATCTGGGAGGAGGTGCTCTTATTCACCATGGACTTTACAGTGTCCCAAAACCTTTCTGAGTTTGTGCTACAGGTTGCAAATTTTAGCTTGAAAAATCGAGCCTTAGCTTTTACCGGCCTGTGTATATTGGTTCCTAACTTCCCTGAAAAGTTGCATATCACGGGAGCTATTTGATGCTAATGCGGAACGCCACAGGATGTTTTGTGCTGGTCAAGGGCAGTCAGGTCTGGAGAGAACCAAGGGCTATATCTGTTCCTGGTTCAAATTTTTTTGAAAGAGGCATGCTTATTTAAGATGGTGAGGAAGGCACTTTTAAAGAATGTCCTGGCATCCTCTACTGATGGGATGAGGTGAATATCCTTCCAGGGCAAGGTCGAATAGAAAGGCTTGCTCGCTGAAGTGTTTCAGGGAGCGTTTGACAGTGATGAGGGGTGGTCGTTTGACCGCAGACCGGATGCAGGCAAAGCGGCAGTGATCACTGAGATCTTGGTTGATAACAGCAGAGGTGTATTTGGAGGTCAAGTTGGTTAGGATGATATCTATGAGTGTGCCAGTGTTTACTGATTTGGTGTTG
Organism: Oncorhynchus tshawytscha; assembly: GCF_018296145.1. Lineage (NCBI taxonomy): Eukaryota > Metazoa > Chordata > Actinopteri > Salmoniformes > Salmonidae > Oncorhynchus > Oncorhynchus tshawytscha. Next base: position 51,677,026 of record NC_056435.1, read on the forward strand.
TATCCGGTGGGTTCATTGATAATTTGTGTGAGATTGAGGGCACCAACTTTATATTGTAGGATGGCCAGTTTGTTATGCATGTCCCAGTTTAGGTCACCTAGCAGCACGAACTCTGAAGATAGATGGGGGGCAATCAGTTCACATATGGTGTCTAGGGCACAGTTGGGGGCAGAGGGTGGTCTATAGCAAGCGGCAAGGGTGAGAGACTTGTTTCGGGAAAGGTGGATTTTTAAAAGTAGAAGCTCGAATTGTTTGGGTACAGACCTTGATAGTAGATAGAACTCTGCAGGCTATCTCTGCAGTAGATTGTAACACCGTCCCCTTTGGCAGTTCTATCTTGTCGGAAAATGTTATAGTTGGGGATGGAAATTTCAAGATTTTTGGTGGTTTTCCTGAGCCAGGATTCAGACATGGCTAGGACATCCGGGTTGGCAGAGTGTGCTAGGGCAGTGAATAAAACAAACTTAGGGAGGAGACTTCTAACGTTAACATGCATGAAACCAAGGCTTTTACGGTTACAGAAGTCAACGAATTATAGCGCCTATGGAATGGGAGTGGAGCTAGGCACTGCATGGCCTGGATTAACCTCCACATCACCAGAGGAACAGAGGAGGAGTACGATAAGGTTACGGCTAAAGGCTATAATAACTGGTTGTCTAGTACATTCAGAACAGAGAATAAAAGGAGCAGATTTCTGGGCACGGTAGAATAGATTCAAGGCATAATGCACAGACAAAGGTATGGTAGGATGTGAATAGAGTGAGGGTAAACCTGTGCATAGAGTGACAATGAAAGAGATATTGTCTCTAGAAATTATTTTTAAGCCAGGTGATGTCACTGCATGTGTGGTAGGTGGAACTAAAGTGTTAATCAAGGCGGATGGGCATTCAGGGGACGACGCGATGGCGAAGCCAGTTGAGAAAACCCCATTTGGGAGAATCACGGTGGTCCAGTCGTGATGGGTCGGTGGGGGTCCAGGCCAGTTGGCAAAATAGGTATTGTAGCCCAAGGAGTGGCTGATGGATCTCTTTGGCTAGCCAGGAGATGGGCCTAGCAAGGCTAGCTCCAGGCTAATTGGTTCTTGCGTCAGGACAGAGAAGTTAGCCAGGAGTGGCCACTCGAATAGCAGCTAGCTAGCTGTGATGATCCAGGTGAAATAAAAGGTTCAGAGCTTGCGGTAGGAATCCTGAGATTCCCAATGAAAAACAAGTCCGATTTGTCTGGTGTGAGTCACTCTGTGCAGACTGGCGAGAGTTGTCTGTGCTAGAGGTAGCTGATGACCACTAGCAGTGGCTAGCTGGCACTTTTAAGAACCTGGGGCCGGCTCTGGTGTACAGTGTACATCATGTTACAGGACGGCTAGCAGAGTTACGCTGGCTAGTTATTAGCATTAACGGCAACATGTTGTACTACCTCGGGTCCGTGGCACCATAACAAACACTTTTCCTGCCTCATAGTTGTGTGATTAGATCAGAATTGTAATTGATTATCATGCCACTCAGCAAATCCACACCCTCTGAGTCCCAAACAGTCCCACATTGTTACCAGGCTCTATGCGCTAAAATTCGAGCCTGGGGACGAGGTTATGTTCATTATCAACTGCATCATTACCAGTGGCAAACATTTTACAAAATGCACTGAGTTGTTTACCCTGCTGTAAAGACACACTCCTCAATCTGCTCCCACCCACAAAGACCAATAAGCTGTAAAGTGTAAAGTGAGAGGTGGGTCTTGGCAAATTCTGCAAATGAGATACTATAACTCTGTGGTAACAGTTCCCCAAAAACAGGGGGGGCAGTTGACATTGAATGTAAATAACTCTGTTGCAGTTATATTAAATGTCAAGACGTCCCACCCTTCAGTTTACAAACACACATATTATGGCCTCACTGGGTGGAGGCAGAGATTTAGGAGTGGGGCTTTAAAGGCTTGTGGAGACTTTCGACATACAGTATAACATGCAGGACAAGGCCATATCATATGCTGATGGGTATCACTTGCTGTCATTTCTGTAGTGATGAATTCTTTCCCAGAGTGCTTTCATTCAGGATGTTCTCTCTCTTTCTCTCTCTCTCTCTCTCTCTCTCTCTCTGCTACATTTAGAAGGCATTATGAGGAGGGAAACAGGACATAGAGGGAATAAATCAAGACCCCATCAAGACCTCTTGGCAACCACTACCCTACAATAACAACAGCACAGGGAGCCGAAGGAAGGAAGGAAGGAAGGAGAGAGAGACACGGACTGTGATGACACCGTTTGAGGGAGTAGGAAAAGTTAGAGGGACACTTTAGGGAAAGAAAGAGTAAAATAGACAGAAAAAAAAGAGATAGAAAGAATCTGTCATTCTCTGACATGTACAGTATAGATTATATACTGTATATTTAGAAAAAGAAAGACAGAAAGACACACTGCCTCTACTGTAGGACCCACTTTGTCAAATTTGATAGCCTCTTTAGCATGTTCGTCCAAACAGCCAGAGGAGAGGAAAGAAAGAAAGAAAGAATAATTAACGACAGAGAATGCCACTAATTACGGACAAAAACATCACATCTCTCTCCATCCACACACACACACACACACACACACACACACACACACACACACACACACACACACACACACACTAAATGGTGAATTGAATGAATTAGTAACTAGACGATTTATTCCGGTTTAATAGAGTCTCCATACAGAATGTTCCTAGCCCGACAAAACGAGCAAACAAGTCACAGAGTGACAGTGATATCCATTATGTGTTTAATTATCTTCAAAGTTCGAGTGAAGGGCATGTCTTCTGCTAATGGGAAGACCGAGCTAAGTGCGACGACGACTGCACTTTTAAAACACTTCTGAACAAAGCTGAGTGACTAGTAGTGTTGGTTCGGCTCAGGGTTTGACAGGCAAGTGAACACTTAAATTACCCTAAATTGGTGCAATCAGAGTTCTCATCATCAGAAAATATCCAACATTGTTATTTAATTCTTGTTTTTTTCATTTCCAAGTCAAATTTGGGTGATACTAATCCATTTTGCCTTTTAGTCAGCGTTGAAACAAGCCTAAATGATTGGAGTATTCAGGATGAAAAGGGTTGAGTGATGGATCGACTTGGTCTCAAATGTCAAACCAGAGTAGGCTTGATTGCATTGCGTTAAGTGGTGATTCTGTGATTTTGGTAATGGAATAATTAAGCCCGATCAAGAGTTGACTTTCTCATACATAGGCATATTTGACTTAACTTTTATACAGGGTTTTGCTAAAAAAGACTCTAGGCCAAGGTCAATAAAACTACAGGTTTATGGTTTGGAAAAAGTGGTGTTAGGAAGGGGGACCTGAAGGCAAGCAATTACAAAAGCTGTAGCTGATGCTTCACAATTGGGAATGGCTCTCCAACCAACAAGTATTTATCATTTTTAAGCTGAAAAGCATGAAAAATGACACTCTTCCCCCTTCTTTACACTCATCTTTCCATTTTATCACTCCAAAGCCCATCTGTAGGTTCGCAATAAGTTACATTTAAGGCCCTGAGTGACTGAGATGTTGCTAAATGTTGTTATTTATTTGCAGTTAACGATTAAGCTAGGGCTGAGAGCATTGAATGGCAGCATCTGCCGAGAAGCCACAGAGAAACTGGGTTGCCATCAAAAAGACTGCCCCATGGCCCTGCACATTTTCTGATTTCCACTCCTCCATTTTCTCTCTCTCTCTCTCTCTCTCTCTTTCTCCCTTTTTCTCTCTCAGACACACACTCATACACGTCTCACAAGCATGCACACGCACACAAGCACTAAGGCAAGCAGAAGCTTCATTGAGAAATGGTCACCAGAATCACCAAAATTAGAGGGTAGGATACAGGACTGCTTTGCTAGCGCTGATAGGAATATGTATCGAGACTCCACCGATAACACTGAAGAGCTAACCACCTCTGTCACCAGCTTCATTAGAAAAAGCATCTGGGACTTTGTACCCACGGTGAGGATTCGCTGCTTCCCCAATCAAAAGCCCTAGTGCATCTCGCCTATGCCGCTCTGTCATTGCTCATACATATATTTATATTTATATATTCTTTTTCCATTCCTTTACTTAGATTTGTGTGTATTAGGTGGAATTGTTAGATGACTTGTTAGATATTGCTGCACTTTCGGAACTAGACGCACAAGCCTTTTACTACGCTCGCAATAACATCTGCTAACCATGTGTATGTGACCGATAACATTTGATGTGATTTGATTTGATTAACACAGAGGTTGGCGCTAAACTAAAGAACAGGGCTACCGCACACAGAGCTATTGTAGACAACCCTGATACTACGGCCGAAGACAGAAATAAGTACAAGAATGACCTCCGCAGAGTCATCAAGTGAGCAAAAGGACAGTATAGGAATAAGGTGGAATCATATTTCACAGGCTCCAACGCCTGATGCTTGTGGCAGGGGCAACAGTCCATTATGGATTACAAATGAAGACCCATCCGTGATCTGCCTAACGAGGCTTCTTGTGGCAGACCAGGGGGTTTGGTCAAGACATTAACACAGATCAGACACGGACAGAGTTGGATTAGCTCGGTTTCAAGGGTGTTTATTTAAATAACAAACAAAGGTATCATCAGGGATACTGTCTTCTGGGCCCCGGGGTCTTGCTGTATCCTGGAGGAACCAAACTAAATTCCCTCCATTATCCCTGGGACTGAGCACAACTATACGAGAGTAACCTGTCTTCTCCCCCAGTCCCCTCTCCGGTGTGCTGCCCTTCTGGCAGCTTTATGGGACTCGTCCAGCTGGTGAGAAATCAGCCCCTTGATTACGCACCAAGCACAATCAGCACCAATTAGTCCTGGAAGGAGAGCCCGTCGAGACCTCGTACGTCCAGCAGAGGGAGCCATCGCCTTGTGATGTAGACTACGTCTGTCACCAGGTCTTGATGAGTCTCCCCCTGGTGGCTGACCTGCTGTACGCTGAACTCTCTACCAGACGAACTCAATGCATTTTATGCATGCTTTGAGAACAAGAACATCGGGCCAGGTATGAGGGCCATCACCGACTGATCTCGCTCTCCAAGGCCGACGTGAGAAGGGGCTTTAATCAGGTCACCCACAAGGCCACGGCCCCGACGGTATTCCAGGTCGCGTTCTCAGAGCATGAGCAAAACAGCTGGCAGTTATATTCACGGTAAATTTCAACCTCTCCTTGTACCAGTCTGTAATGCCCACATGTTTCAAACAATCATCCCTGTTCTTAAGAACTCTAAGGCTTCATGCCACGTTGATTAATATCCTGCAGCACTCACTTCTGAAATTATGAAGTGTTTGAGAGGCTGGTTATGGCACACATTAACTCCACAATCACAGCCAACCTAGACCCACTACAAATTGCATACCGCCCAACAAATCCATAGATGACCCAATCTCAATTACTCTCCACTCTGCCCTCACCCAACTAGATAAGAGGAATACCTATGTAAAAATGCTGTTCATTGACTACAGCTCAGCATTCATCAAATCAAATCAAATGTATTTATATAGCTCTCTGTACATCAGCTGATATCTCAAAGTGCTGTACAGAAACCCAGCCTAAAACCCCAAACAGCAAGCAATGCAGGTGTAGAAGCACGGTGGCTAGGAAAAACAACATAGAAAACCAAAACCTAGGAAGAAACCTAGAGAGGAACCAGGCTATGAGGGGTGGCCAGGCCTCTTCTGGCTGTGCCGGGTGGAGATTATAACAGAACATGGCCAAGATGTTCAAATGTTCATAAATGACCAGCATGGTCAAAAAATAATAATCACAGGCAGAACTGTTGAAACTGGAGCAGCAGCACGGCCAGGTGGACTGGGGACAGCAATGAGTCATCATGCCAGGTAGTCCTGAGGCATGGTCCTAGGGCTCAGGTCCTCCGAGAGAGAGAAAGAAAGAGAGAATTAGAGAGAGCATACTTAAATTCACACAGGACACCGGATAAGACAGGAGAAGTACTGCAGATATAACAAACTGACCCTAGCCCCCCAACACATAATCTACTGCAGCATAAATACTGGAGGCTGAGACAGGAGGGGTCAGGAGACACTGTGGCCCCATCCGATGATACCCCCAGACAGGGCCAAACAGGAAGGATATAACCCCACCCACTTTGCCAAAGCACAGCCCCCACACCACTGGAGGGATATCTTCAACCACCAACTTACCATCCTGAGACAAGGCTGAGTATAGCCCACAAAGATATCCGCCACAGCACAACCCACGGAGGGGGCGCCAACCCAGACAGGAAGATCACGTCAGTGACTCAATCCACTCAAGTGACGCACCCCTCCTAGGGACGGCATGAAAGAGCACCAGTAAGCCAGTGACTCAGCGACTGTAATAGGGTTAGAGGCAGAGAATCCCAGTGGAAAGAGGGGAACCGGCCAGGCAGAGACAGCAAGGGCGGTTCGTTGCTCCAGAGCCTTTCCGTTCACCTTCACACTCCTGGGTGAGACTACACTCAATCATATGACCCACTGAAGAGATGAATCTTCAGTAAAGACTTAAAGGTTGAGACCAAGTTTGCGTCTCTCACATGGGTAGGCAGACCATTCCATAAAAATGGAGCTCTATAGGAGAAAGCCCTGCCTCCAGCTGTTTGCTTAGAAATTCTAAGGACAATTAGGAGGCCTGCGTCTTGTGACCGTAGCGTACGTGTAGGTATGTATGGCAGGACCAAATCAAAGAGGTAGGTAGGAGCAAGCCCATGTAATGCTTTGTAGGTTAGCAGTAAAACCATTCATCACCATTCTCCACTCTAAGCTCGTCACCAAGCTTAGGACCTCCCTCTGCAACTGGATCCTAGACTTCATGACGGGCCGACCCCAGGTGGTGAGGGTAGGCTACATCCCCTCCACCATGCTGAACCTTAGCTCCAGGGCCCCACAGGGGTGTACATAGTCCGCTCCTGTACTGCCTGTTCACCCACGACTGTGTGGCTTTGTACGACTCCAACACCATTATCAAGTTCACTGACGACACGACGGTAGTATGCCTGATCCCCAGCATCAATTTGTCAGCCTACTACCTCTCCCTCAAAGTCAGCAAGACCAAGAAGCTGATCGTGAACTACAGGAAACGAGGGGGCGAGCACACCCCCATCCACATCAACTCAGCGGCAGTGGAGCAGGTAGACAGATTCAAGTTCCTCTGTGTCCAAATCACTAAAGACTTCAAATGGTCCAAACACACACGCACAGTCTTGAAAAAGGCGTGACAGTTCCTCTTCCCCCTCAGGAGGTTGAAAAAGGCGTGACAGTTCCTCTTCCCCCTCAGGAGGTTGAAAAAGGCGTGACAGTCCCTCTTCCCCCTCAGGAGGTTGAAAAAGGCGTGACAGTTCCTCTTCCCCCTCAGGAGGTTGAAAAAGGCGTGACAGTTCCTCTTCCCCTCAGGAGGTTGAAAAAGGCGTGACAGTTCCTCTTCCCCCTCAGGAGGTTGAAAAAGGCGTGACAGTTCCTCTTCCCCCTCAGGAGGTTGAAAAAGGCGTGACAGTTCCTCTTCCCCCTCAGGAGGTTGAAAAAGGCGTGACAGTTCCTTTTCCCCCTCAGGAGGTTGAAAAAGGCGTGACAGTCCTCTTCCCCCTCAGGAGGTTGAAAAAGGCGTGACAGTTCCTTTCCCCCTCAGGAGGTTGAAAAAGGCGTGACAGTTCCTCTTCCCCCTCAGGAGGTTGAAAAAGGCGTGACAGTTCTCTTTTCCCCCTCAGGAGGTTGAAAAAGGCGTGACAGTTCCTCTTCCCCCTCAGGAGGTTGAAAAAGGCGTGACAGTTCCTTTTCCCCTCAGGAGGTTGAAAAAGGCGTGACAGTTCCTCTTCCCCCTCAGGAGGTTGAAAAAGGCGTGACAGTTCCTCTTCCCCCTCAGGAGGTTGAAAAAGGCGTGACAGTTCCTCTTCCCCCTCAGGAGGTTGAAAAAGGCGTGACAGTTCCTTTTCCCCCTCAGGAGGTTGAAAATGTTTGTCATGGTCCCTCAAATCCTGAAAAGGTTCTACAGCTGAGCCATTGAGAGCATATTGACATACTGAGAATAGCACCGCCCTTGATTGCATGGCGCTAGAGAGGGTTGTGCGGACAGCCCATTACATCACTGGGGCCGAGCTCCCTGCCATCCAGGACCTCTATATCAGGCGGTGTGAAAAAAGAAGGCCCGGAAAATCATCAAAGACCCCAACCACCCAATACGTAGACTATTTGCTCTGCTACCGCACAGCATGAGATTCCGCTGCATCAAGTCTGAGACCAACAGGCTCTTGAACAGCTTCTATCCCCAAGCAATACAACTGATAAATAGCTAATAAAATAGCTACACAGACTGAGTTAAGCTTTTATCTTTATTGACCTTTAATTTCAGTATTTGCACTGTCTTTATGCACACTCACAGGGCCAGACACACTCACACACTGTCACTCCAACATACATCATTTTCTCACTCACAGATAATATACAGATACATTTATACTGATTCTACACACACGTACACCCACTCACATAAAAGCAGCTTCTACTCTGTTTATCTTATATCCTGTTGCCTAGTCACCTTACCCTATAACTCCATCACTCCATGTAAATATGGTATTGGAACTGACTTTTTAAATATTTCCTGTATATAGTATGCTTACTTACTTACATATATTGTGTAGTTCATATTTCTTATTTTTATTTCTTCTTTTTTCTAGTAATATATTGTTTTTGATTATTGCTTGGATGGGTTTTGAGTTTGCATTTCACTGTACTTGTGCATGTGACATTAAAACTTGAAAACACACACAAAAATGCACACGCACGCACGCACACACACACACACACCATTCTCTAAATGGTGAAATTAATTCGTAACTAGCCGGTTTATTCCCATTTAATAGGGTCTCCATACAGAATGTTCCTAGCCCGACAAATGAGCAAACAAGTCACAGAGTGACAGTGATATCCATTATGTGTTTAATTATCTTCAAAGTTCGAGTGAAGGGCATTTCTTCTGCTAATGGGAAGACCGAGATAAGTGCGACGACGACGGCAAAGCACTTTCAAACACGTCTGAACAAAGCTGAGTGACTAGTAGTGTTGGTTCGGCTCAGGGTTTGACAGGCAAGTGAACACTTAAACACCTTAAATTGGCGCAATCAGAGTTCTTATCATCAGAAAATATCCAACATTGTTGTTATTTATTTATTGGCTTTTTCATTTCCAAGTCAAATTTGGGCAGTGCTAATTACCATTTTGCCTTTTAGTCAGCGTTGAAACAAGCCTAAATGATTGGAGTATTCAGGATGAAAAGGGTTGAGTGATGGATCGACTTGGTCTCAAATGTCAATCCAGAGTAGGCTTGATTGCATTACGTTAAGTGGTGGTTCTGTGATTTTGTTAATGGTATAATTGAGCCCAGATCAAGAGTTGACCTTCTCATACATAGGCATATTTGACTTAACTTTTATACAGGGTTTTGCTAAAAAAGACTCTAGGCCAAGGTCAATAAAACAAACACTGTCTTTGGTGTCCCTTATAAATCTACAGGTTTATGGTTTGGAAAAAGTGGTGTTAGGAAGGGGGACCTGAAGGCAAGCAATTACAAAAGCTGTAGCTGATGCTTCACAATTGGGAATGGCTCTCCAACCAACAAGTATTTATCATTTTTAAGCTGAAAAAGGACACTCTTCCGCATTATTCAGTTTCAATTATATCACTGAGTGACTGAGACGTTGCTATTATATACTGTATATATAATTTTGTGGCCGCATCTGCCGAGAAGTCACAGAGATGCCATCAAAGAGACTGCCCCATGGCCCTGTTCTGATTTCCACTCTTCTATTTTGCTCTCTTTATCTTTTTATTTGTATTTATTTGACCTGTATTTAACTAGGCAAGTCAGTTAAGAACAAATTCTTATTTTCAATGATGGCCTAGGAACAGTGGGTTAATTGCCTGTTCAGGGGCAGAACAACAGATTTGTACCTTGTCAGCTTGGGGATTTGAACTTGCAACCTTCTGGTAACTAGTCCAAAGCTCTAACCAGTAGGCTAACCTGCTGCCTCTCTCTCATACACATACACTCTCTCTCTCTCTCTCTCTCTCTCTCTCTCTCTCTCTCTCTCTCTCTCTCTCTCTCTCTCTCTCTCTCTCTCTCTCTCTCTCTCTCTCTCTCTCTCTCTCTCTCTCTCTCTCTCTCTCTCTCTCTCTCTCTCTCTCTCTCTCTCTCTCTCTCTCTCTCTCTCTCTCACACACACACACACAGGCTTACTTACTCTCTCTTAAACTGTCCACCTCTTTCTTTAAATCTTTCCTCAATATCATAATGAATGATATCAGCTTGCTTTTGGGTGTTTTTTTTATTTGTCTATTTGCCTCAAATTACCTGTGAACACAGTGCAGATCTCTCCTGAGGTCTAGCAAAGCAGGCTAACATGTAATAGCTTTTCCCACAAAAGCCTTGACTGGGTCTCTACATGGGGCTTTCAGATCTAACACAAATCTTTATTTAAACCCATTCAGGCGCCTGTCTCTCATTGACTGCTACACCCCCCATCCCCACCATCATCGCTGCTTGCCTGTAACCTCTCCCACTCAACACAGACGCTACCTTTCTTTCAGTAATATCTCTTTTGAGAGTTTTCGTTTTTCATATAGGGTGGGGGGGTTGGTTAGATTAGAGGGTTGGAGAGGTGGGATGTTGGGAGTGTGCAGAGAGTATGGGGCTATAGGAGCAAGGATGTATTGAAAGGGCAGTGGGAAATGTGTGGCATCAATCTTTGATATGCTTTGAGGCCACTTGAAATCAATTTCACCTCGGCCGCTCCTCAGCTAATCATGTGGCATAGGGCGGGCAGTGTGCCAAGTCTGTGGACCTTAATGGAGAGAGAGCCAATCATACAGACACAGGGAAATGCTGCACTGGAGAAGATACAGCAGCCTGGGTTCACCTGAAACGATGATGCTATAAGGATCCTATTCCATTTAACTGGATACTGGCTGTATACTCAATGAATTAATGTTGGGATTCATAAATAACAAAATGCTATTTGCGGTGTAAACAAAAAGATGCCTGAAGTAGTTCAAGCATGCTTTCCTATAGAACAATAATAATTGTTTTTTTGTTGTTGTCGATTACTGTTGTTAAAAGTGTTGATAAAACTGGGGACCACTTCATGTAATGCCTGTGGTTACCTGCAAGATATAATAATATATTATAGTTAAATTAAATACATTACAGCCTTTTTTAACCCTTGTGTTGTCTTAAAGGTAAAAAATGACCCGCCACTATGTTTAACAGCATAGAAAACCCCCTAAATTATATTTTTTCAACGTGAAATTGTATGACTTTTCCTAGAGTGACCCCAACATTAGAAAAAGTGAAACATCGCCTCTGTTCATATTTCCATGAAAGCTGTACACCACCAGAGTACAAAGATTGTTTTAGGGTCCTTTTTGACCCGGCAGTTATAAAATCATTTATACACCACATAAACCACAAAGACACACACACACACACACACAAATTAGAAATTGAGTTTATGTGTGCTACTGATTGAACTCAGACAAAACTAAAACATTCTTGTTCCAAATCAAATTTATTTATCTAGCCCTTCCCCCTGATATCTCAAAGTGCTGACAGAAACCCAGCCTAAAACCCCAAACAGCAAGCACTAGAAGCACGGTGGCAAGTTCCCTAGAAACAAACTAGGAAAAATAGAGAGGAAAAACAATTTCAGACAATATAAAAAATGTATTGAAAGCATTGTTTACTGAAATGGGGAATGCCAGGTGGACTGGGGACAGCAGAAGTCATCATCAGGTAATGGTACTGCAGACTGACAGCAGTCCCCCAGTAGTCCTCTCTTTGTCCTGAAGCCATGAGTGCACTTAGATTTCAGGCCCAACAGGTCATAGACCCCAACCCCCCGACACATAAATATGATAAATACTTTTTTCAGATGTCCAGTAGGAACAAAAGAACAATGATTTAGAAGAGGAGGAAGTATCTGAAGTAGAAGATGAGGAAGAATACAACCCAGAGCACGATGCATTATCTTCAGATGAAGTAGAAGATGAGGAATAATACAACCCAGAGCACGATGCATTATCTTCAGATGAAGAAAAAATCCCCCAAGCTGAAAGAGAGACATTTTTTTTCAAAGAAAAGCAAAATAACATGGTCCTTGTCACCATTTGACAACCAGGGAAGGATGGCAGCACAAAATGTCATAAGGATGACCCTGGGGCCCACAAGACATGCAGTTGCCCATGCATAGGACATCGCCTTAAAATTCTACATGTTCATCACACCAGCCATTGAAAAAAATCATCCTAGAGATGGATTTTTTTGTCAATGATCAACACAAAATGTATTTATGGAAAATAAAATACTAACATATCTTGATTAGATAAGTATTCATCCCCCTGGGTCAATACATGTTACAATCAACTTTGGCAGTGATTACAGCTGTGAGTCTTTCTGGGTAAGCCTCTTAAGAGTTTTGCACACCTGGATTGTACAATATTTGTCCATTATTCTTTTTTAAATGTATTATTCAAGCTCTGTCAAGTTAGATGTTGATCATTGCTAGACAGCCATTTTCAAGTCTTGCCATCGATTTTCAAGCTGACTTAAGTCAAAACTGTAATTAGGACACTTAGGAACATTTAATGTCATCTTGGTAAGTAACTCCAGTGCATATTTGGCCTTGTGTTTTAGGTTATTGTCTTGCTGAAAGGTTTATTTGTCTCCCAGTGTCTGTTGGATAGAAGACTGAACCAGGTTCTCCTGTAGGATTTTGCCTATGCTTAGGTCTATTCTGTTTATTTGTGTCCTAAAAAAACTCCCAAGTCCTTGCTGATAACAAGCATACGCATAACAAGATGCAGACACCACTATGCATGAAAATTTGAAGAGTGGTACTCAGTAGTGTGTTGTGTTGGATTTGCCCCAAACGTAACACTTTGTATTCAGGACAAAAAGTTCATTTCTTTGCCACATTTTTTTTGCAGTCTGACTTTAGTGCCTTATTGCAAACAGGATGCATGTTTTGGAATATTTTTATTCTGTACAGGCTTTCTTCCTGTCATTTAAGTTATTATTGTGGAGTAACTCGAATGTTGTTGATCCATTCTCAGTTTTCTCCTATCACAGCCATTCAATTCTGTAACTGTTTTACAATCACCAATTGCCTCATGGTGAAATCCCTGAAAACATGCATTTCTCTCTTGCAATCGAGTTAGGAAGGATGCCTGTATCTTAGCAGTGACTAGGTGTATTGATACATCATCCAAAGTGTAACTAAAAGGGATGTATGCTTTTTTTATCTACCTAGGTGCCCTTCTTTGTGAGGCATTGGAAAACCTCCCTGGTCTTTGTGGTTGAATCTGTGCTTGAAATTCACTGTTTGACTGAGGGACTTTACAGCATCCAGAAAAGTGAATTGGCAGTATAGGCATATGTCTATTGTCTCATTTGCATATGTTGTTACAATATTCCTGGTAATGGTTCATTTTGATATATATAAAGAGGAATAAAATAATGTATTAGGGTGTGGTGCCTGGCCGTGCATACAATTGAGGCTAACTGCATTTATGCAATCCTAAGGTACTATGCTGTCTGCTGTCATTTAAAAAAAAATCAAAATGACAACAAATGTGTTATGGTAGATTTTGATGAAGACATCTTTAAGATATAAATGTTGACTATTTCAGACTCACATAATGGTTGTTTTTGCTCTCTAAAGTAATAATGAAAAATACAACAAAAGTATAATTTTTGTGTTCAGCCAAGCCTTTCCATTCAAAATGGCTATCCATGTTTTGACCGAAGACATACAACTTACAGACTTTTGCTAATATGTTCAGTCTCTCCAAAAAGCTTGTCCATTTCATGTAACATCCATAACGCTTCTTATTTGGTTTATTTCTCCAACATGCCCATATTTAGAAGTCCGCTTTTTGGGGTGTACACTTGCCCCAAGGGGTACTATAGACACACACATCAAAAGTTTCATTTCCATTTTGTTTGTCTGTGAGACATTAAAGTTGTGATTTTGCGTGCAAGTCCATTACGCTGGAATCACCCAGTAGTGATCTGCTTCTGTAAGCAAGGTTGTTTGATGCATCAAAATAGGCATTCATGTTTGTAGCTTAGTTTAACTTCTCTTTAGATGACAGTCTATGCTTTATTGTGCAGTTTACTGCTTGTATGAAGCATTTATGAGGATTGTAATGTGTGGGGATCATCAAACATTTACACAAAAAACACATGAGAATAAAGATGGTCATAAAAGAGAATGCAATGTGTCTATATTCAGATCTGTGGCATAGTGCATTATTAGAATTTATATGAACAGGTCATGTCTCTTTATAACCATCGGCCCACACAGGGTTGATTACCATACTTATTTATGTATGGTGAGACTTTAGTGAATCAACACTGTGCATGGCACATTGTGGTAATGGTGCATATGTACTCCGAGCACGGTCTCTTTGTTTGTTTCATTGACTTATTTATTCTGTCCATCGACTGTGTTGCCTGTAGCCCAGGCTTTCTTTTTTCCTTTTAAATCACCAGCTCCTAATTATCTGTCACATTTTCTGCTATCCAATGCCAAAGACACACAATGACCAATAATTACCCCTGTAGGCAGCATCTATCAACTCCCTGACATTAAATCTCTCTCTATCTCTCTCTCTGTCTGTCTTTCTCTGTCTGTCATCATCTCTCCATCTATTTCTCCCTCCCTCTCTCTCTATATATATCTGTTTTTCTGTCTCCCTTTCTCTCTACCCTATTCCCTCTCTCTCCTTCTCCCTCCGTATCCCCCTGTCTCTCTCTATCTCAATATCGTGCTGCTGGGGAGTCTTAGGCAGAAATGCATCCCTTGGAAACAGTGCTCAGGCATTTCACTCATTCGTTCTTCCATCTTCCCTTTGTCTTAAACTATTACACACAGAACCGCACTCAGGAGGAGATATTTGATGTGTGTCACGTTGAAAAGCCAAGCGGCTTTGACGTGGGAGAGAACGAGGACCTGTCAGAGAGACTGGTACATGGGGAAAATGGAATGCCAAACTAGAACAAGTGAATATCATATTGCAGCCATTTTATTTGTTTGTTACTAAAATGGCTGCTGAGGATCTGGAAGAGTCACATTCTGTATGGCAACACTGGGAAAATCGTGTTTTTCATATAATTGGATGATATTTGGATGAAACTAGTTTAAAGTAGGTTGGCCCAAGAATGAAAAAATACTGTAGCTGGTACATTGATAAAGTTGAATCATAAAGTTACTTGTACCCCTCCCCTGTGCCGAACACTTGGATTCAGGGGGCAGGCATTACCAAGGACTTACTTCCGGCTTTATGAAACATCACATAAAACCAGAAATGTAACACACCAATGGTAGCGTCTTATCATCTTAACTAATTTAAATATGTTCCACCATAAAACCTTCATCAAGTGTGCCTCAACTTTGCTTTGTCTTTGTTTAAAAACCATAAGCTAGCTACTTGTAGCTAGCTCAAGCAAAACGAACGACCAAAGATACTGGTAACCTTTCATCTGTGGCGTGACTCTTAGTAAGCAAGCTACTTACCAGCATGCAGGCAAAAGCACACTGTGTTGTGACTGGATGCCATAGTGTAAAATTAATCTTACTCTATTTTTAGAAGAATGAAAAATCTGACAGCAGTGGCTACTTTTCATTTCAGGTGGACAGGCTGCACCAAAAAGTATGATCATGTCACGTGTGTGCAGTGCACATTTCGAGTGAAGTTGCTTTATCAAATGGGGAGAATATTTGATGGTTCTTGCCAGGAAGCTAATGCTGAATACGGACGCTGTACCTTCATTGACAGAGGATCTTGCAAGCGCTGACCATAATGTAAGTATCAGAGTTTGATGAGTCTGACACAGTAGCCAACATCGGTGGCTCACGCAGTAGCGGTGAGTAGGTAAAATCACGGGGGAAGCCAAGCCATGGAAAAAATGTCATATTACAACATAAGTGTTGTGATCATACCTTTGTTTGCTCTATATCCTGTAATGCCTTGACACCGTGATATATAGGCCTAAGGTCGAGATAATGAGAAGACAGTGGCGGAATGCGTTCAACCACACCTTTTGTTTCATCACAAAACCGGAGAGCAACAGCTGTCAGGTGAAGTCCACAAAGCATATTGCATGTAACAAACAGTGACATAACCTACAGCATGGTCAATTAAGTGAATGTTTCCATCATTTTTGGACTACTAAACACCTGTTGATTTAGAGCACCGGAGAGTTACCACAAGACTCAAAGAAAACAGGAGCTGCCTCCACTATTCCAGCACCATTTCAACTTCAACATTTCTACATCATCTAATCACCTATGCTTAGTATAATACAGTGACAACTAAAATATTCCCAAAACAATTTAGTCTAATCAATGTAAGCTAAATATTGCGTGGCTGTCTATGGCACTAATTTCTGTGTGTGTGTGTGTGTGTGTGTGTGTGTGTGTGTGTGTGTGTGTGTGTGTGTGTGTGTGTGTGTGTGTGTGTGTGTGTGTGTGTGTGTGTGTGTGTGTGTGTGTGTGTGTGTGTGTGTGTGTGTGTGTGTGTGTGTGTGTGTGTGTGTGTGTGTGTGTGTGTGAGTGAGAGAGAGAGGTGTATGTGTATGAGAGAGAGGCGGCAGGGTAGCCTAGTGGTTAGAGCGTTGGACTAGTTACAGTTTGTTGCAAGTTCAAATCCCCAAGCTGACAAGGAACAAATCTGTTGTTCTGCCCCTGAACAGGCAGTTAACCCACTGTTCCTAGGCCATCATTGAAAATAAGAATTTGTTCTTAACTGACTTAACTGACTTGCCTAGTTAAATAAAGGTATAAGTGTTAAAAACATGTTGAGTCACCCTACTTATAGAGAAACACCAATTCCATCCTCCTCTCTTTCATGTTGCCGAAACGGTCTGTGACTTTGTCATACAGTACACGCTTTTCATTTTTGTTGTCCTAGGCTACCTGGCTAAAATGCTTGCAAGCTAGCTCATAGCTCAACGATTAGTCAACTAGTTAACATTAGCCTTTAACATCTAGCTACATATTAAACTTCCATCTTCTCAGGCAACATTAGCCTGTGTGTAATCAAGTCTCCGTATAAATGCACCTGCACTGTGATAGTCTCAGAGGTCCGTTAAAAGCGCAGAGAGCATCATGAAGAACAAGGAACACACCAGGCAGGTCCGAGATACTGTTGTGAAGAAGTTTAAAGCCGGATTTGGATACAAAAAGATTTCCCAAGCTTTAAACATCCCAAGGAGCACTGTGCAAGCGATAATATTGAAATGGAAGGAGTATCAGACCACTGCAAATCTACCAAGACCTGGCCGTCCCTCTAAACTTTCAGCTCATACAAGGAGAAGACTGATCAGAGATGCAGCCAAGAGGCCCATGATCACTCTGGATGAACTGCAGAGATCTACAGCTGAGGTGGGAGACTCTGTCCATAGGACAACAATCAGTCGTATATTGCACAAATCTGGCCTTTATGGAAGAGTGGCAAGAAGAAAGCCATTTCTTAAAGATATCCATAAAAAGTGTTGTTTAAAGTTTGCCACAAGCCACCTGGGAGACACACCAAACATGTGGAAGAAGGTGCTCTGGTCAGATGAAACCAAAATTGAACTTTTTGGCAACAATGCAAAACGTTATGTTTGGTGTAAAAGCAACACAGCTCATCACCCTGAACACACCATCCCCACTGTCAAACATGGTGGTGGCAGCATCATGGTTTGGGCCTGCTTTTCTTCAGCAGGGACAGGGAAGATGGTTAAAATTGATGGGAAGATGGATGGAGCCAAATACAGGACCATTCTGGAAGAAAACCTGATGGAGTCTGCAAAAGACCTGAGACTGGGACGGAGATTTGTCTTCCAACAAGACAATGATCCAAAACATAAAGCAAAATCTACAATGGAATGGTTCAAAAATAAACATATCCAGGTGTTAGAATGGCCAAGTCAAAGTCCAGACCTGAATCCAATCGAGAATCTGTGGAAAGAACTGAAAACTGCTGTTCACAAATGCTCTCCATCCAACCTCACTGAGCTCGAGCTGTTTTGCAAGGAGGAATGGGAAAAAATTTCAGTCTCTCGATGTGCAAAACTGATAGAGACATATCCCAAGCGACTTACAGCTGTAATCGCAGCAAAAGGTGGCGCTACAAAGTATTAACTTAAGGGGGCTGAATAATTTTGCACAACCAATTTTTCAGTTTTTGATTTGTTAAAAAAGTTTGAAATATTCAATAAATGTCGTTCCACTTCATGATTGTGTCCCACTTGTTGTTGATTCTTCACAAAATAATACAGTTTTATATCTTTATGTTTGAAGCCTGAAATGTGTCAAAAGGTTGCAAAGTTCAAGGGGGCCGAATACTTTCACAAGGCACTGTACATGGGTCCCCGTCCTCATCAATCTCTGTAGTTGGTTGAATTTCCTAAAGCCTAAGTAATTCACTTTTATGTGATATGATATCACATATTTTTTTACTTTGTATTGTTTTTTTCAAGCATTGGGACGGGAGATGAGTGTTACAAATTATACGAATCAATGGGTCCTGACATTGTTGGGTGCTCCGGTGCCTATATTAGGCTTATGTCTCTAATACATTTGTTTTTGTCAAATGATGTCTATGCTGGCCTATTATAAACTCTAAAAATACATGTCTGATTAATAATTACAATTCTGAACATATTGTTATTTATAATGCTAGTGCAGAAACACCAATAAAATTTACAGTACCCTTATTGTATGCTGTTTTCATGTCCATTCCCTTATGTCTAAGCTTCTAAGGTGACTCGGGCTTCACTAATTCTTGTGAAGAAGTGTTTCAATGGACTGTATTCTTTAATTAGTTACAAAACTAATTGCTGCTGTCTGATATCCAACAGTTCATGATCAGCTCTGTTGACCATGAGAGTATTTTGCAGAGAAAATGGGTTGAGGCATACGGAATGACATGTGGCCCATTGTTTACCTTGTCATCAATGACATGTGGCCCATTGTTTACCTTGTTACCTGGCAACGACCACAAAGGCGTTTTAAAGAGCTGTCAGTCAAGGCGATCTCATGTATATTTCTGGCTTGCTGATAGTGAGAGATGAGAGAAAAAGTATAATTTTAATGCGTACAAATATTATGGGTGATGTTTTGGTCATTCAAAGGCTATTTTTACTTGGGAAATAGATTGCAGAATTCAAATATGATGTCATTGTTTGGGCGGCAGGTAGCCTAGTGGTTAGAGTGTTGGACTTGTAAACCGGAAGGTTGCAAGATTGAATCCCTGAGCTGACAAGGTAAAAAAAAAAGAAAAAAAATACAGTGATACATCTGTCTTTCTGCCCCTGAACAGGCAGTTAACCCACTGTTCCTAGGCCGTCATTGAAAATAAGAATTTGTTCTTAACTGACTTGCCTAGTTAAATAAAGGAAAAATAAAGATGTTTTAGCACCATCCACTGAGTTCCTAAACTACAGCATGCAACGTTCAATGTGCTAATAACTCAACACAGTCTACCTTTTCAGTTTTCAAATGGCTGGAATTTGAAGCTTTAATTGGGATCATGTATACTGTGCTAATGACCGTACAAAAAAAACAGCAATGGACAGCAATGTACAATAGAGCGAACTTAGCAAAATGAGGAATTTGTGGTAGGTGCATGTGGGCTGCCATCTTTATACACCTCCACTATTAGTTTAAAACTCTGATTTTGTAGTTTAGGCCTTAATTTCCATAATCTGAGGTGTTTCGGATGAGACGCAGAATGCTAC
This sequence comes from Oncorhynchus tshawytscha, assembly GCF_018296145.1. NCBI lineage: Eukaryota > Metazoa > Chordata > Actinopteri > Salmoniformes > Salmonidae > Oncorhynchus > Oncorhynchus tshawytscha. Next base: position 51,696,810 of record NC_056435.1, read on the forward strand.
AGAATGCTAAAGAATGCTACAGGTTGAATGTAATTTCAATCATAGAAACAGAATTTATAGAATGGACCTACTATATACCTTCAGACCACTGCAATTTAGCTGGTATGACATTGAAATTGAATTAACATTTTTACTTCACATTACTACCGGTTCACCCACCGTCGAATGTCAACTGAAATGGGACTATCTATTCTATTATCTATATTTATATGATGTCAATAGGTTTCTAATGGAAGATTGACAGTATAATTTTAAACAACTGACATTCCCATTCATGTCAACATTCTCTGATGTGTGGATCTCCATCCAACTTTGTGGTACCATTTGAGTTTAAATTTAAATGTGATTCCCATTTTAGAATATTTATCAGCCAAAAAATGACACCAATCCTCTATTCAAGAGCATGCGCTCTCTCAACTGATGGCAGGCACAACACAAAAACCTGAGATGATGTCAAATAGGTTCCAAGCTACAACATATGTACCCCCCAAAACATGTTGACGTGATTTTAGATAATTTACTTTAAATGTAAAAAGAAATGACAGTTATGTTTTGTATTTTTTATTATTAGAATAGTTTGACAACCCTCATTTGTTAGCTTTTAAATTATTTCAAACTCAACCATTATTATTTTCCAGTGATGAAGACTTGGATGTCTCATGGTATGGTCAGATATGCAAAATTGGTCAACTTTGAGTACCTCTATCTCCTGAATGTTTTTGCGTTCAGGTCCAAAAAAGTATTTTTCTGACAACTTTTACCATGGGCAAGTTTGGAAAGTTTCTTTAAAATCAAAAGGGGTGAGCTCAAAAAGTGATTGAATTCAAATGGAATGACCAAATGGTAATTTCAAAGATGTAATTTCCCACCAACAAATGAATTCAACATACAGGATATATACAGTATTTTGAATGACATAAGGACACCTCTAGTAAATATTTTGTCATTTTCTGTTGTTCAATCATAATAACCCTATTCGGACCACTATCTTTACATTTGACTATAAACAGAATAATCATGTTTTTTTCGCCCTGAAATTTTTTGCATTTTTTTTTTTGGTGTCTTCCTCCATTAGAGATGGACAAACAACTGCTCCCCACTCTCAGAATAGATTTCAATAGAGTCAGAGTGGATGACAGGGTCCCAGAAGGGACCTATATATCTGACACTAATTTATTTAGAGTGCTAGCTGCCAGAGGGGTAGAGAGCGAGAGACATTCTTACACATCTGCCTCGCAGACTCCTCTTCCCCCCCTCCCAAAAAAGTGTCACCTCACAGAGCCACATAGCCTGGTGCTCATGGGTCATTAAGGCCAGCTGTCATAGTTACTGTCACACGGCTAGCCTGCCAACGCCACTTCATTCACACACCTCGATGAGGAACACTATGTTCTTGGTCCAAACATAGCACCCCACTCACTATGTTTGATGTGGCAACTATGGAATTACAAAGAGGACATGTGAATAAACAAAAATATTCCCCAATTTTTTCGAATTCACAAGAAAAAAATATCGTGATCACAACATAACAAGTAGTACATAAAAATAAAACTAGTAAAACAGGTGAAGTGAAACATGTTGAGGTTTCTAAATACTCATGAACGCTACAGTCTGTGTCATTTTAGCCACAAATGGTGGGTAAAATGTTGATGCTGAAAAAGTTGGTGCTGAAGGACAGCTCCACCATTCATCCAGTTATAAAAATGACCTCACTGAAAAGACACATAATGTAACAAGTGCAGTTTGTTTGAATGTGTAATTCCTCAGTTTTCCATTGTTTGCCTTTTATTGCTGGAGCTTTGATAAAAAGGCCCATTCCTATACACTAGCACATGCACTCAAACAATTAAGGGTTCAACAAGGGTGCTTCTAAGATCCTCAAAGTACTTGATACTGAAAATTACCCCCAAAAGGTTATTCCAAGATGTGAGATTCATTGAGGAACCTCCTTAGTTGGTGGGCATAGCAGGTGCAGGCACTTAACTGAAACATGTCAAGATCTCCTCAATTTATTAAGGTAAGGTTTGTCCCTTGTATGATCTAAAAGTGTATTGTTTTACAATGATACCATCTATCTTTTCAAATTTGTGCAAATCTTTCTAAAACAGAAAATGGACACACTTCAATGGATATCAATCAACAAAGAGGTAAGACTATGTACAGTAGGCTATGAGAACATGTTGAAGGTTAGGGTGCAGGTGACTGATCTGCTCACTTTTGTGTCTGTGTCTGCAGGTATACAGATGAGGAGGCATACAAAAGTATGTCTATTGGTTTTGGTATGTTATGCAGATCACATTTACCATCCTCCTCCCTTACCTCTTCAATGAATATCCTATAGGCCTCTACATTATGGACAAGGTATGTGTATGAAAACCATTATCAAAACAGTTTTTTTTCTTTCACATTTACCACAAAAACCAAGGTATGAATACTGTTGTGTGCATATTTTGTTAATCATCTGTATAATTTATGTTTTTTGGATTCATAGACTTCACTCCCCCTACACCTCTGATGAATATAGCAGGAAACCTGTTCGATCACCATGCACTGCAAAATCATTCTGGCTATGGATACGGAGAACATCAACACGCCAGAAGATATACCCATTATACTTGGGGCTCTGCTGGGAGTTTACCTCATATTTTTATGCTGCTTTGCCGCGAGAATCATAATAAGCACTGACTACTAAAATATTGTGTTATTGTTGTTATTGTTATGTGTATTGTTATATTATTTTGATTTATTTTTAGAGTGTGGCTACTTACAGTACAACAGATGTGCAGTAATCAAAGGTTTTAGATCTTTGTAGAATCTTACTGCCTCTGGTGCACTATGACACTGCTGTCAATCTATCATCAATACGTTCACTCTTATTTATAGAGTTTATCTTGTGATCTCGACAAAACAACTTTTGTATTCTCATGATCACGAGATAAATAAGTTGTGATCTCGACATAACGTGTGAAAATCATGTTTTATTCATATGCCCTCTCTGACTTCCGTAGGCAACAGCTCAGTGGAAGGGGAAAGTGCATGGGACCTACCTACCATGGGACCTAGAGAGTGGCCATTAAAAGTCACAGAGATGTATTCAATTAAACACAGTTATCAGGTTTATCAAGGCAGATTGATGTTGTTCTGTGATAAAGAGAACATTTTCATTCATATTAATTTTGAATCTCGTATTGGTTGACACAGCAAACAAGTTTTAGAAGAATGTAAACTCGTAGCACAAGTAAAATGTGTTAATCATAACCTGTAAACCCATAGAGTGATAGGTTATAAATTAAAGATGCGATAAACTAAGAACACTATCTGAAGTGTTACCAAAACTCATTGTTACTCTTAATATAACATATACTCTTAATATAACATTCCTCTACATATGAAGATGTCCAGCCCTCATGGAGGTCTGATCCGGAGGAAGTCATCCTCATCCTCTGCTGGTGGGAGGAAAACACTGCAGGGAGTTAATGTCTCTTCTAATATCTCTCCAAAACAGGAAGGGGGATTTGTTGTTTTAGAACAAGAGGGCACAGACCTAAAATGCTCGCAGCGGGGAACCGTGGGGAGTATGTGTGAGGAAGGGAGACGAGCGTTGCTGTAGCAGCTTAGCACAGATCAGGGCTGACACATCAGAGGAAGAGGGCCCGGGCCCCAGTCGTACTGTAGGAGCTCCCCCTGTCAACCTGGAGACAGCCACACCCACTAAATCAAACAAACGGAAATAATGCATGCAAATGGGCTGTGACAAGTCGTGTGTGTGTGTGGGGAGGTAGTGTGTGTCTGGGTGAGTCTGGGTGTCCATGTATTTCTATTTGCCTTAATGTGTGTGTGTGTGTGTGTGGTTGCCCATGCGCTGTGTGTGCGGTTGCGTGTGTGTGTGTGTGTGTGTGTGTGTGTGTGTGTGTGTGTGTGTGTGTGCGCTGTGTGAGCGGTTGCGTCTGTGTGAGTACATGTGTGTGTGTGTGTGGTCAGTCTTCTCTCAAAGTATTTCTCTTTGCCTTAATGTGTGTGTGTGTGTGTGTGTGTGTGTGTGTGTGTGTGTGTGTGTGTGTGTGTGTGTGTGTGCGGTTGCGTCTGTGTGAGTACATGTGTGTGTGTGTGTGTGCGTGCGGTTGCCCATACGCTGTGTGTGCGGTTGCGTCTGTGTGAGTACGTGTGTGCATGTGGTTGCCCACTGTGTGAGCTGTGGGCAACCGCTGTGTGAGCGGTTGCGTACATGTGTGTGTGTGGTCATTCTTCTGGACCAACCGCACCACCTAGATCCCTTGGGGCCACCCTGTGACTGTGTAATTACGTTGCTTGCCACCCTGGTCCAGATTTGTCCAGATTGTTCACCCCCCTCCCTCCCCTCCCTCAGTAATGTCAGCTGATTGATGGAGTTGGTTTATCTTTAATTACACTGCAGGTGAGTTGCCAAGCCTGTGCACTCCACTGAAGCAGAAATCTCAACTTGGTTAGAGATTAATACCAATGGACAGGGAGGAGGTTTTTTGGACAATGTGAGTGTCTTTTTTAGTTCCGCTCCACACATTTTGACAGTAGCTACGACTCAGTGGCCAAAATGGGAATAATTATACATTTTATACATGTTTTAACAATCCACATAATTGCAGTGAATGCTAAACGTACAAAGTCTACACCTTGTCAATAGCTTGAGTCTACAGTAACAAAGGAGAGAAAGGGAGCGAAAAGAGGAATTGTGCTAGACTGGTGTGAAGGGAATATATAGTAGAGAGTAGAGCAACATCTGAATTTGACAGAAATACTCTCCTCTCCCCATGTGCCCCTTATCGCCTCTTCATCCTCTCTCTCTCTCTCTCGGTCTCATTTACCTATGTGTCTCCATCCATTTAACCAGCCACCAATTAACTGGGAAAATGTTAATCTCTCTGTCTATAATGTATGGCTACACAGCATTGTACCCAGCCAGCAACAGGTGTGAACTTGCCTTCTGACTATTAGCAGCGTGCTGTTACTGTACATGGTTTTCATGTGGATGCCGTCAGATAAAACCTTAAAAACAACACCAGTGATATATCCTATTCCAATAGGTCACGCTAATTAACATTACCCTAGTCTTCTGTCAAGATCATTCATTGGTTTTGCGTTAGACATGTTCATTGGATTTTATTATATAGAGATTCCGGTCACTTTCCTGTGAGATGGCGATGGTAAGTTTCTGTGTGATTGTGTGTAGGAGATGTCTATGCCTCTGGTTCAACACAGAGCTTCTCTTCCTGTTGTCGTGTTGCTGTGTCGAGGCGAGAGCCGGCAGCAGTGTGATGCGCTCAGCAGAGAGAAGAGGCAGTTTTCCCCCAGCATGCGGGATTATGGAGACGCTGGGGCGTCGTTGGGTATGGCAGGGTGTGGCAGTCTCCTTACCCTAGCTCAAGACCAAAAATTTAAAAGGAGGCTACAAATAAGTACACTAAAATCATTCCAATCCTGATTAAAAAGCAACAGCTGTTTAGCGTAATGGATAGCTGGTTTTACGACCATTGCCGGCGTTTCTCTCACTTTAAGAAGGCAGAGAGTGCCCAGCCAGCACCAGACAGTTTGCTTTGCCAGTCATCCATTTAGGCAGTCCACTGATTGCTTTGAATTTGATGTTGTAATTTGAATTTGGCCTTGTAAGCCTCATGGCGAGCTGTTTAATGCACTGGTTACTTTCACATTGATGTTGGCATAGACGGTGCATCTAACAGGTTAGGGGAAGATAAGCGTCTCTAAAGTAAATTGAATTACATTTACCAAAATTAGCTAAATAATTCAATATTGAGGTATATAAATAAATTAAATAATCCTAAATAGTACACCAGAGAGCATGATTTGGCCACAAACGATCATTATCTTCTTTTAAAAATGACCTGTGGATTGTTTTAGTGCACAATTTGGGCAGCTCACGTGACAAATAGCCTACCAAATAGCTGATTGTTGCATTGCACTGGTCAGCGAAAAGCAGTTAAGTAGGCCTAGGCCTATTGCAATATTTTAAAATAAAATATTTGGAGAGAAAAATAATTTGAAAGCAAATGGTTATTGCTGAAAAGAGTAGACAAAGAAAATACTCTAATCTCTCGTTATCAAAATTCTCAACTCCCAATTGAGCGAACAGTAGCTTATTGGCACAAGCCAAGCATCTGTGAGTGCATACATTATTCACTGTTTTTATCATTGGATCAGACCTGCAATGTTTTTTGGGGGACAATAACATCATAACATCATATTGAACAATGTCTGTCTCCCCTTTTCGTAGGCCTAGATTAGATGGTTGCATTAGATGGTTGGGTTTTAACAGATGTTGTCAAATCAAATCAAATGAACTCAAATTGTATTAGTCACATGCGCCGAATACAACTGGTGTAGACCTTACAGTGAAATGCTTACTTACGAGCCCCTATGCAGTTTAAAAAAACATATATAAGAAATAAAAGTAACAAGTAATTAAAGAACAGCAGTAAAATAACAATAGCGAGACTATTTACAGGGGGTACTGGTACAGAGTCAATGTGTGGGGGTTAGTTGAGGTAATATGTACATGTAGGTAGTGTTATTAAAGTGACTATGCATAGATGATAACAACAGAGATTAGTAGTGGTGTAAAATAGGGTGGGTGCAATGCAATAGTCTGTGTAGCCATTTGATTAGATGTTCAGGAGTCTTACGGCTTGGGGGTAGAAGCTGTTTAGAAGCCTCTTGGACCTAGACTTGGCTCTCCGGTACCGCTTGCCGCGCGGCAGCAGAGAGAACAGTCTATGACTAGGGTGGCTGGAGTTTTTGACAATTTTTAGGACCTTCCTCTGACACTGCCTTGTATAGAGGTCCTAGATGGCAGGAAACTTGGCCCCAATGATGTACTGGGCCATTCACACAACCCTCTGTAGTGCCTTGCGGTCGGAGGCCGAGCAGTTGCCATGCCAGAAAGTGATGCAACCAGTCAGGATGCTATTGATTGTGCAGCTGTGGAAACTTTTGAGGTTCAGAGGCCCCATACCAAATATTTTCAGTCTCCTAAGGGGAAATAGGTTTTGTTGTGCCCTCTTCACGACTGTCTTGGTGTGCATGTTAGTTTGTTAGTGATGTGGACACCAAGGAACTTGAAGCTCTCAACCTGTTCCACTGCAGCTCCGTTGATAAGAATGGGGGCGTGCTCTGTCCTCTTTTTCCTGTAGTCCACAATCATCTCCTTTGTCTTGATCATGTTGAGGGAGAGGTTGTTGTCCTGGCACCACACGGCCAGGTCTCTTACCTCCTCTCTATAGGCTGTCCCATTGTTGTCGGTGATCAGGCCTACCACTGTTGTGTCATCTGCAAACTTAATGATGGTGTTGGAGACGTTCCTGACCGTGCAGTCATGAGTGAACAGGGAGTACAGGAGGGGACTGAACACGCACCTCTGAGGGGCCCCTGTGTTGACGATCAGTGTGGCGGATGTGTTGTTACCTACCCTTACCACCTGGGCGCAGCCTGTCAGGAAGTACAGGATTCAGTTGCAGAGGGATGTGTTTAGTCCCAGGGTCCTTAGCTCATTGATGAGCTTTGAGGGCACTATGGTGTTGAACGCTGACCTATAGACAAAGAATAGCATTCTCACATAGGTGTTCCTTTTGTCCAGGTGGGCAAGGTCAGTGTGGAGTGCAATAGAGATTGCATAATCTGTGGATCTATTGGGGAGGTATGCAAATTGTAGTGGGTCTAGAGTTTCTGGGATAATGGTGTTGATGTTAGCCATTACCAGCCTGTCAAAGCGCTTCATGGCTACAGACGTGAGTGCTACGGGTCCGGTTGTCATTTAGGAAGGTTACCTTAGTGTTCTTGGGCACGGGCACTATGGTGGTTTGCTTAAAACATGTTGGTATTACAGACTCTGACAGGGAGAGGTTGAAAATGTCAGTGAAGACACTTGCCAGTTGGTCAGCGCATGCTTGCAGTACACGTCCTGGTAATCCGTCTGGCCCAGCAGCCTTGTGAATGTTTACCTGTTTAAACGTCTTAGTCACATCGGCTGTGGAGAGTGTGATCACACAGTCTTCCGGAACAGCTGGTGCTCTCATGCATGTTTCAGTGTTGTTTTCCTCGAAGCGAGCATAGAAGTACTTTAGCTAGTCTGGTAGGCTTGTGTCACTGGGCAGCTTTCGGCTGTGCTTCCCTTTGTAGTCTGTAATGGTTTGCAAGCCCTGCAAGCTCTGGGTCACCAGAGGAGGCTACTACTTTCTGTTCAATTAAAAAAGAGGTTGCTCCAGTCATTTAAAGTGTAGTAGAATTAAATTAAATGTGTTAATAAAAGGGAAAAATGTTCCCATGCAAAGAAAGGTGAAGAAATGTTTGATTCGGCCTACTATATGTCACTAAATCAAATCAAATTTATTTATATAGCCCTTCGTACATCAGCTGATATCTCAAAGTGCTGTACAGAAACCCAGCCTAAAACCCCAAACAGCAAGCAATGCAGGTGTAGAAGCAAGGTGGCTAGGAAAAACTCCCTAGAAAGGCCAAAACCTAGGAAGAAACCTAGAGAGGAACCAGGCTATGTGGGGTGGCCAGTCTTCTTCTGGCTGTGCCGGGTGGAGATTATAACAAAACATGGCCAAGATGTTCAAATGTTCATAAATTACCAGCATAAGTCCAATAATAATAAGGCAGAACAGTTGAAACTGGAGCAGCAGCACGGCCAGGTGGACTGGGGACAGCAAGGAGTCATCATGTCAGGTAGTCCTGAGGCATGGTCCTAGGGCTCAGGTCCTCCGAGAGAGAGAAAGAAAGAGAGAAAGAGAGAATTAGAGAGAGCACACTTAAATTCACACAGGACACCGAATAGGACAGGAGAAGTACTCCAGATATAACAAACTGACCCTAGCCCCCCGACACATAAACTACTGCAGCATAAATACTGGAGGCTGAGACAGGAGGGGTTATGAGACACTGTGGCCCCATCCGAGGACACCCCCGGACAGGGCCAAACAGGAAGGATATAACCCCACCCACTTTGCCAAAGCACAGCCCCCACACCACTAGAGGGATATCTTCAACCACCAACTTACCATCCTGAGACAAGGCTGAGTATAGCCCACAAAGATCTCCTCCACGGGACAACCCAAGGGGGGCGCCAACCCAGACAG